>NW_024881907.1:310000-544798 GCF_019059575.1 Amphibalanus amphitrite | reverse complement strand
TCTCTCTGTCTATCTCTTATCTCGTCTCTCTATCTCTCTCTGTCTCTCTCTGTCTCTCTCTGTTCTCTCTCTGTCTCTCTCTGTCTCTCTCTCTCTCTGTCTCTCTCTGTCTCTCTGTCTATCTCTCTCTCTCTCTCTCTCTCTCTCTCTCCCCTCTATCTCATCGTTCTCTTCCTCGCTCTATCAGTTTTTTGGTCTCCCTTCTTTCCAGCCCTGTCCTGTTTCCTTCTTCCTATTCCCGCTTGCCCGTCTCTCCCACGCTCTGCCGCACACGGTGCCGCCGCTCTGCCATGACCGCCGAGACCGGCGCTATCATAGCCCCTGAACACCTGCGGTCTGACGACACTGAGCTCGAGGGAGAGGGAGGGAGAGCGGTCGGCGGAGCGGAGCGGCACCTCCAAACACCTCCACCTATTGATCCCACCGGCGGCGACCTGTTGCCGGCCGCCGCTGGCTTCGTCTCGGGCCGGCCGGTCTGCTCTCCGCGCACTGTCCCGCGCCGCTCCTCGCCTCCTTCTGCCCCCGCTCCGCCAACTCGCAGACGGCTCATTAATTATGCGCGCTTGTCGCAGTCGTGAGCGGCTTCGTTTGGCGGCCATCCCGTTGGGACAGCTGGCCGCCGCTGTGACCGGCCCGGTCCGGCGGCGCTGGCCGGCCGGCCGCGCGCCGCTCCCCAGAGGGGGTGCACGGGGCCAGAGCATGGGTAATTACCGCGCCAGTGCAGCCGGACGGCCACCGCCCGGGGCCGCTGATATACAAACACGGCCCGGATGGAGGCCGAGTGAAATGCGACTCTCAGCCGCTACTGGATTAGTTGATTTAGAGAGTATGCATTGTTAAATGTAGCACCGTGGAATTAAGCAATGCAACGTGCGGAGTCGGATGCAAAACAACGATTAAAGGGACTATCCCACCTTCTAAAATGTTGTTAAAACCAGTTAAATTGTGCCCGACTTTATAGATTGGATGACCAGGAACACGGTTCTGGCATTTATTTTTCATTAAACATCTTAGGCTTCCCATATTCCAAACACAAACTTTCAAATATGTGACGTCACAGCCCAAAATTACCTCCTTCCCCAGGCCACATTACTGTCATAAAGCTGATTCTTTTTACTCTGTAGGCACCACAACAAAGTTCAGACCAAGTTTTAAGCGATTTTTCAACGAACAAACCCATTTAATCAGAATGACTAAACGAGGTGACGTCACACTAACGATCGCTCCATGTTGAAGATAGGGCCTTGCGCAAGGCCCATTTTCAAATGAAGGGAACGAATTTCTTCAACACCAAGAGGCCGCGGGGGTTGCAACCTAGATAGATAGTGGTTTCTGAACCTCGCCGCAAACTTGGCTATCTCAACTCAAACCCCATGTTAAAGGTGGGATAGTCCCTTTAATTAGCTGAATTGAAAGACGAAACTCATTTAGAACTTTTTATTAAATACATGTCTACCGACATGTTCAGTTAGCTCCTGGATGAAAAGATAGGTAGGTAAGTTGCCATTGTCCTACAATGTCACGTCCTTTCTGGCTTCTGAGTAGCTTTTCCGGTTATTTCCCATTTCATTTCAGGTTCATTGTCTGCCTTTTCACTTCTTTTACATTTCATTTTGAAAGTTGTTATCACTTATTTGTATTTATGCTCAGTTTCCTTTCTAGAGTTTTAATATATACTTGCTCATTTGATAGGGCTATATATGAATAACGATACCGCTCCAGCTTGAATAACTCCTCTTCTATCCAGCTTTCTCATTCTCGCCTTCCCTCGCTCCCTCCTTCCCTCCCTCCCTCCCTCATCTCCGACCCGCGGCCCGGAGGCTGTTTATCCCGGCGCGGCGCGCCAGTGGCCGGTCTCTGTCGAGCTCCGCGCCGCCGCGCCGGCTCTAATCGCCTACAAATGACAGCCCGTCGCGCGGCGAAATAGTGCCGGGTCCGACGTCCCGCCGGCCCAACAGTCTACAAATGGCCCGGAGACCGCGGGGCGCGCCTGTATTAGACGCCGACCGTCGTCCGAATGGCCGCCAGAAGCCGGCGACATAATTACGGACCGGTGTCGGCACATAGCGCATGGAGCGGCCGCCGGTGAACGCAGGCGATTACTGCCACTGCTGTCATCGGCTGGAACCCGCTGCATACAGCCGGCAGGGGACACGGTGATGCAAAACGTGTGCTGATCACCAGCAATGTGTAGTGAGAGAGGGACAAACACACATGTGAATGATTGGGTTATCGGTCTGAGCGCTGAGCTTACACCTGGGAAACATAACATTTCCTGACTAAAAGGGAAAATGGCTTTCAAATTATCAGTACGTAATTCACTGATTAGTTCGCTGTGTTCTAATGCCTGTGTGTACGACTGTTTGCAGTCGCGGCTCCGGTGGACGGAAATCGTCTGGCGCCCCCGGGCATCATGTTCAACAACAAGAAGCAGCCGCTGATGAAGGCCCGCTCGCTGCCGGACATGGAGCACAGGATGAAGAAGCGACAGAAGCTGCTGCTGTAAGTGTTAGTGCTGCCTCGGCAAGGAGCTCGGTGACAAATGGGTCTGCTTTTCATCAAAACTTGTGATGGGTTATTTATACGATTGGTATCAAGGTGTTTTTGTTTTTGTATCATGGTGGCTGGTCAATTTATTATTGAAAGCCGGCAGAATTTGCCGTTCAATCAAAGGGTAAAAAGGCAGGTGATAAAACTTGAATTACGTGATAGTTAGGCACTAAGCACACAGTTAGTGACATTCAAGGATATTAACTATTTATTTCGAAATTAGAATATTGTTAGCGACTACCTCACCAACTTAATAGATCTGTCACGCTATCTTGTAAACACTTTCCAATTAAGTACGCTCATTAAGGTTAACGGCTACATGTTGTCCGCTGCATCAAGAACATTTGACCACCTATTTGTCTACTACATACCCACACCCAATAACTGTATCGTAAATTGATTGAATAGGTCCCAAAATGATTGCGCCGGTTCGGCCCGTGACGGGGGCCAGCCCCGGTCGCCAATTGCTGTTTTTGTGTGTGTCTGGAAAGAAAAGTTGATTGTGTTTGTTCGAGGGAGGCGCAATTAATCCCGGTGGCGGCGCTCCGGTAACACAGAGACGCCAAGCCACGGAGGCTCACTGGGACATCCCGCGCGGCTATCTCTGGGACATCCCGCGCGACTCTCTGGGACATCCCGCGCGACTCTCTGGGACATCCCGCGCAGCCCTATTGGACATCTCGCGCGGCTCTCTGGGACGTTCCGTGCAGCGCACTGGGACATCCGGTGCAGGCAGCGACCGCACGATTTATCGCTTTTTAGCACCAAATATCAATCACTAAAAATTGCAACTAGAAATATGCGTATAATTGTATAGCAGTATACGACGTATCCCCCACCTGAAGTATAAAGAACGCGTGAGTGATCCACCAAATTGATGTAAATAACATAGTGCAACTGTTTTCTCGTCCGGCAATAGACGATTCCCCCAGAAAATTACAGGTGGATTGAGACAGTAGGATGATCTTTCCCAAACGCCCTCTGTCTCCCGAGCGGGCACTCTGTCCCGCGGGAAATTCTCTCGGCGGCTAGTGGCGAAGGCGCAATTGAATGTGGCCGGACCAGATGAAACGGCGGTGCTCATCGAAATTCCACAACAATAACCCGACTCCGCCGGTCGGCTATGGACCGAAAGGCGATGAGAAACGCCCAAATTGCGCCATCTTGGGACACATTGCACTGTATTGAGTGCTCACTTCGAGAGCCTGGTGAAGTTCGCAACCCGAAATAGTCCTTGCCTCACTTCTGCCCACTCCTTTTCACTATTCGCAATTCGTCCCTTTTCGTTTTTTTTTTTCTGTCTCTCTTTCCATCCTTCACCTCACTTCAATCTCCTCTCCTCTTTGGCTCCGGGCTTTAGTGTGACGGAACTGCCGAGTGCCCAGTGCTGAGTGCCGAGTGCCGAGTGCCGAGTGCCGAGTGCCGAGTGCTCAGTGCCGAGTGCTGAGCACTGAGCACTGAGTGCCGAGTGTTGAGTGCTAACCGTGTGACCGCTCGGCAGGCTCCGCGGCGAGATGCGCTCCAACTCCGAGACCAAGTTTGACGAGACGGCCCTGGCCAAGGCGCGCAACCAGCTGCAGAACATGCCGTACATGGTGAGTCCCTCGGAGGGCGTGGCGTGACGGCAGCCTCTCCCGCCCGGTGCCGACTGTTTGCCCGCTGACACCCCCCCCCCCCCCCGTCTCGGGCCGGTGCCGCGACTCTAAGCTGCACTCCCAGTTCTGAGACGGCACGGTCTCGGACGTAATCTCATCCAAAGCTCTCCAATTTCAGCGGTCACCCCGCGCTCCCGAGAAAAACTAATAAAACGAAATCATTTAGAGCTCTTCCTTTCTTTGATAGTTTGCTGCTGACGCTGCTCCTTTGTGATTACTTTTTCCGATCCTGATTGCGCGTTTCATTAAAATAGTCGTCAGATGTGTGTTAGGCGCGTCACGCGAAGGCCAGCAGTCGGTGGGCTCTGCCGCCCCTCCGGGCCTGTCCGCTCCAGACGGGAAGGGAGGAGTGCAGAGCTGAGAGGAGCAGGGGAGGAGTGGAGGCACCGGTGCCGCGCGGCGGCTCGGGATTCGTCCGGTGACGAACGGCCTCCATATTTCAGTCGGACCACTCTCACAGCGGCGGCGCGCGGCGGCCCGCTTTACTGCCACACCTCTGTCGGCCCCTATTGATCATTTTCCGAGAGTGGCACCACTTTTTATGACAACGTACTCTGATAATGGATCCAACTGATCACGCTCTGGAAAACCGATCTCGTAACTCATCTCCGGAGATGCCATTTGAACCGGCATGACTTTCTGGGGTATTTGATCGGTAAAATGTGGTCGTTACGTGTGATTTGAGACGTTAGCAGGCCGTTTAAAAATACCATCTTATCAAGGAACTTGTTATAAAGGACTGCCTTTCAAAAAACACCTGCTTTACAATAAAAAACGGCTTTCTAGGATTCACAATAAATATGTGAATTTCGGAGCTACAAGGTTTTCAGTTTTTTCTTCATTTAGTTTATAGCGAGTTCCCTGGTCAGAGAATTCATGTTTTTCGAGGCTCTTGATAATTTTTTTATCAAGTGATGGTAATAGCATATGATATGTGACTTATTTTTCGTTAGGTACCATGTTACGGTTATATTTTGCCACGTTGTAACGGGTCATCGGTTGATTTTAGCTGCAAAGAAATTGCGTAGGTACAGTAAAGACAACAAATTGGTCTTCACAGAACATTTCATCAGACGCAAGTTTTTTTGCTTTCAAAGATGCATTCCGATGAAATCCTAAAACACGACCTCTCTCTCCCAGAATCCACAGAACAAATCGGTGGCCAAGAGCTTCCGCTACATGCGCCGCAAGCCGACCATCATCGCCTTCAAGACGCCGTCGTCGGACAGCCTGGCCGTGGACGAGGGCAGCCGCACGCCTCGCAACGAGAGCCGCGAGGCCAGGATGGAGGAGGGCCGCTTCGAGGCGGCTGCCATGACGGAGGGCGAGGCCGTCCAGTACCCGGTCGGAAAGCCGCTGGAGGTGAGCAGAGCCGCTGACGAATGGTGTTCGGGAGCGATGGGGTGGAGCTGAGGGCGGGGAGCGAGGGGGAGCTGCGAACGGAGCTGAGTGGGAGGATAGGCGCAGCTGAGGCCTCTCCTGCCGCTGCTGCTGGTGGTAAGGGCTCAGCTGCTTCGCCGTCTGCCGGGATAAACGGGTTTCCGCTACATGCGCCGGAGCTAGAGTTCACAAAGTGCCCTCTTCCTCGCCTGCCACTGCGCCCCTGCGGCCAACGTTTACGCTATGGGTTCCACTGGGATGGTCACCTAAATGGACAGCTGGTCAAGCCTGTTTGACCGTCACTTACTTGCTCAACGGGCAAACGGAGAGGGATTTGGTAAATGGTTACACCTCCGTCTGACATTTCCTGTGAAAACTGACCTTTTCGTAATAGCACTATCGTGAAGTGAACAGGGTGTGTGCAAACAACTGGATCAGACTTTAATAGCTCGCTGATCAATGAAGCTAGCGTACACCGCTAAAAGGTCAAAAGGTGACAGCTATAATATCTCAAATAAAATATCGTACCCTGAGTTAATTTCATCAGAATAATTTAATCTATGGCAAATCCTATGTTTATAATGGGTTTGTGTAAATGTTAGTACGAAACGCCTGCCCGTTCAGCTACAATTCGTACTATGGCAAATCATTTAGGTAAACAATCGTCAAAACATGTATGATTTAACAAAGATTTCAACTTTATAAGCCTGTAGGTAATGCTCCATACAGTCTGTATGTACATGTAACGCAGATGCGTTACATTTTTTTCATCTTTCATGCTGAACTGCAAGCTGTGCCACAAGCTGAAACACGGCCATCTGCGAGCGCCGCACAGACACGGTCAGCCGGCTAAATCGGCTGTGATACCCTCTCTCCGTCCCAGCTGGCGTCCACACAGACGGCGCAGTCGGCTCTGACAAACAGGGGTCCTCTATAGATGACCACCCCACTTCATGAGAACCCGGATCTGAAGCCAACAAATAGCATACCGAAACGCACTATCCTGCCGGTGTCGAGCCATTAATCAGTTTAGCCGTTGGAAAACAAGACTCTGTCCCACGCTCGGCACCCCGCCAGAAGAGAAGAACAAGGAGAGGGGAGTGCAGACCGGCCCTGATTTGAACCAAAACAAGAAAGGGGAGCGGGGACCGACCCGGTTTGTACGAAAACAGGATGAAATGAACTCGGTCACCGCCATGGAAGAAGGACACCTGGCCGGAGACATTCAAAGCAGGGGGGAGCGCAGGACTAAAAACAAGAAAGGAGGGCGCAGAGCCGGCCGACACCTGGCGCCTCAGGCGGCGCAAATCGCCGGCGGCGAGTTCCATCCGATCGCTGCGTGAAAGGGTGCGACTGCCATGGCCGGGGGTGCCGAACTTCAGCAAATCACGAACGTTTGAAGGCGGAGCCAAACGCACTTTCTGAGAATGGAGGACGAAGATTGGACAAGGAGATACTGCCCGGCCCTCTGAAGTATGACGTCATCAAAAGTATAAGTTGATGAAACGGAACTGGAACGCTCTCTGGCACTCTCTGGGACGACTGATTCGGCGCCTCTCGCACTCTATCGGCCCACGTCTCTCGTCTGACATCGCGGACAGCCCACGAGACACCAGCGGCTGGCATCACGGCGCCGGCGGCGGCTCTGGCCGCCGGGCCGGGCGCTGGACGGACACGACCATCATGTCAGCGACTCCATCTCAAGTAAGGTCACGCGGTGAACACGGGTGCGCACCTAGTCCCTAAATCCTTCAAGTAACCCCCCCCCCTCGTTACTGCTATGTGAGCCACATTATATTCCCCTTTTTGGTGTCGTCCGCAATATTTTAGGCCATTCAGTTTAGTTAGCTCAATTTATTCTTGGGACTTTCAGTCTAGGTAGCTTAAGTTCACAATTCGATTCGGTCAATTATGTAACTGTGCGCGTGGTGCGAGACGCGTGCCGACGTGGACCCTCGTCCGGCGCCCCGTGGTGATTAAGGCGGACGGAGGGGATTATGCACCGTGGGGAGTCGGGAAAGGGACGGGCGACTGTGTACCGCACCGCGCGGCTTGTGGGGCTCAGTTGATGGGCGGCCTGGGCCCAGAATCTTTCCTTTAAATTTGACGTGCAAGGGAATTTAAGGTGTTGCGTCGGAGTATGTAAATAAATGGGACTTGTAAATATTGAAATACGATTGTGAGTAGTGCTGAAGGGGCAGGGATCGGAGGATGGAGCATAAAAGGTCATATGCTAACCAACAGTCAGAAAAGAGGTCGTTTCCAAGGTGTCTGGCCAGAGTAATTTACAACGATCAGTTCTCTTTATCTGCTGATTTTACACAGTGCACAAAGCGATTATACACAACACATACAGACCTCCCTAGCCCAACCGATACTGGAGCTCCTCCGGTTGACTCCCAAATGCCCTTGCCAGTGGATTTCCTGGCACTACATCCTCCCCAAATTATCCCACGGTCCAAACAAAAGCGATTACACACACAATACACACAGGACCTCCCTAGCCTAACCGATACTGGAGCTTCTCCGGTTGACTCCTAAGTGCCCTTGCCAGTGGATTTCCTGGCACTCCATCCTCCCCAAATTATCCCACGGTCCAAACAATAGCGATTACACACAATACACACAGGACCTCCTTGACCTAACCGATACTGGAGCTTCTCCGGTTGACTCCTAAGTGCCCGTGCCAGTGGATTTCCTGGCACTCCATCCTCCCCGAATTATCCCACGGTCCAAACGATAGCGATTATACACAACACATACAGGACCTCCCTAGCCAAACCGATACTGGAGCTTCTCCGGTTGACTCCTAAGTGCCCTTGCCAGTGGATTTCCTGGCACTCCATCCTCCCCAAATTATCCCACGGTCCAAACAATAGCGATTACACACAATACACACAGGACCTCCCTGACCTAACCGATACTGGAGCTTCTCCGGTTGACTCCTAAGTGCCCTTGCCAGTGGATTTCCTGGCACTCCATCCTCCCCGAATTATCCCACGGTCCAAACGATAGCGATTATACACAACACATACAGGACCTCCCTAGCCCAACCGATACTGGAGCTCCTCCGGTTGACTCCCAAATGCCCTTGCCAGCGGATTTCCTGGCACTCCACTAATCAATTTACCAACGGTCCGCACACAAGCAACACACTAGACCTTGTTGCACACGAAATATATGTAATTTTATTCTACATGGACACTGCAAGGGATGGAACCGGGGAGATAGATGATGCACGTCACGCCCCTGTGCGTGGAGAATCCACCGACGCGGCTACGGGTTAGGAGGGAGATGAGAAGCGAGTGAAATGGAAGAAGACTGTACACGTAGAGGAATCGGATTTACTGAATGAATTTCAGCTCGGATAGACCCCACTTAAATAGTAGGCCTCGCTTGGGTAAGCCCTGGATACGTGCAATAAGTCGCGAAGTGAAGAGAAAGGGTGAGAGCGAGTTGAGGATCGATTTTTGAGGATGAGTGCATAGCCGACGAAGGCTAATCCGTTCGGTCGCCGGCGCGGGCCCCATAAAGCCGTGGCTATACGGAGACGATGCAGGCAGCCCGGAGGGACCTAGTGACCCCGCCCGGTTTTAAAAGATAGGTTAGGTCCGCTATCGGTCCATTGAGTGATCAGCGCAGGATGACATTCGATAAGCGACGTAGGTAGTTTCGGAGGTGGTTAGGACCCCAGGCGTCCCAGCGAGGAGACGTATGCCGCCGGTTAAGTAATGTCCCGCGAAGAAACGTGTGATGCTGCAGGACGGGGGTGAACATTAAATACCAAAGCATGCGAGTCGGGTGATCGCGGTAAGTCGGTACTGGCCACCCCGCTGTCAGTCGATTTACTCCGGCCGTGCAGCGGTCATTTCGGTTAGGTCTGTGACGACAGCTTAACTACCAGCAACGGATAGATAGGGCTTCGGGCACCTATAACGCTGGTAGTCGTGGATTGTGTGAAGCCAACGGAGGCTCACCCGTTCGGTCGCCGGTGCTGTTTCAAAAGCCGTGGCTATACGGAGACGATGCAGGCAGCCCGGACGGACCTAGTTACCCAGCCCGGTTTCAAAGTTTAGATAAGCCCACCGCGGGCCGTGGTACGCTTAGTTTCGTTTTCTTATAGGCAATTTGGCATAACTGGTAGTCATGGATTCGTGTAAAGCCGACGAACGACTAATCCCTTTCGGCCGCCGGGGGCTGGCCCGAAAACCGCGGCTATACGGAGACGACGCAGGCAGCCCGGACGGACCTTAGTTACCCAGCCCCGGTCTCAAATTTCAAATAAGTCCCCCGCGGAAACCGGACTACACAGTGTCCTGCGAGCCGTAGTCTCGGAACCGCTGGCCGAAGGACATTTATGTTTTTGTGTAGGTGATTCGCCATGGTGATGGGATGGACCGCAATAAGTCGCGTAACGCGAGGGTCGAGTGCCGAAATCTGTGGTGGGTCGTATCTCTAATTGTGTAGCGTGAGCATTATGAAGCGTTCGTTTGATGTACGGAGCATTGTGGTTATGAAGGGATAACGGTTAATGAAATCTAAGGTCAACGACTTAATTACGACTTGCGCACGCCTTAGCACCACCGGGGGAAGTTAGGCAAAGGGGGAGGGATCAGAGATGGTTAACTCTGATAATTTATAAGGTATGGCTGGGCGTATGACAGAAATGAGAGGGGACGGGCAAATGAACGTATGATTGGCATGTATATCCGGTGGGAGATAACCCTCAGCTAGGACGGGTGCTGTTGTTTGAGAGTGGGACCTTTGTTTAGTAGGGTTGGGTTCGTATTTCAATATGATCAAGGATAATGGGTTATTGTTTATCCCTCCTCCCATTCCTTAACCCTGGCCTATGTGTTTCCGATGATTGATCGCCCCGGAAAGATAGAGTCAGAGTCGGAACGGGTTCGCGAGGGGCTGGATACAGAGATGGGCTTCTAGGAGCGCACCGACGGAGCTTTCTTGCTCACTATCGAAAGACACTGCCCGGTTAGCCCCGCAACGCCGCGAAACCCCGCTACATACAGCCCACCGCTAAAGTAATGTAGGGTTTTACCAATCTCAACGGTTGGCTTTGACTGGCAATTGTTTAATGCGGAGTGATCGAAAAGAAGATGTCAATAGCTTAACCTGCGCCCCGCTGGGCTATTCAGCCAACGCGCCCTGCTGGGGGGGGGGGGGGGCAGATTCTGCCCCCCCCCCTGTCTAACTTCCGAACCGATGGTCGTAGAAAGACGGGGAAAACGGCAATCGAAAGCTCTCAACAAGGCGGATCTTAAGAGCCCAATTTTTTTGCTTCAGTAGGTCAGAGGTCAGGTCAAGGTCAGGTCAAGGGTACAAAATGCAAGTTTCTACAGTATCGGCCCTGCACCGTAGTTGCCGAAGAATGGACTGAGACTGATTGCCCAAAACGTGTTCTTAGACTGCCAAGACAATATTCGTTGCATACAATGTCATTCAAAGGTCAAGGTCAAGGTCAGGTCAGGTCAGGTCACCAAAAACAAAATATAGAAAAGGGCATGTGCGACACATGTTTCATGGGCCATTTTACTCGTAGAATTCAATAGGCACACTCAATAAGTGATATGGACCACCTCTGGATGAATTTCAGGTCGAGGTCAGGTCAAGGTCAGGTCAAGTGAGGTCAAATTTTGAAGTTGGTTGTTAAGGCCTAAAAAGGTGTCTATCTGATGCAGTTTTTCACGGCGAATCGAATGGTGCTATTTTTGTGTCCGTACGAGGTCTAGAACTTCCAAAAAATCATTTTTCAAAATTTTTGTGTGTCGTGACGTCATAAAATTTTGAATAACTCCCACATTTTTGAACCGATTCTTCTAAAAATTGGTATGTAGGTGCACATAGACCACTTCTCTGACATATATTCCGGTTTTGTCGATACACTCAAAATCTTGGATTTTATAATTATTTTCCCAAAAAAGTCAGTTTTTTGAAAAAAAATTTGGGCCAAAATCCAAAATTTTCAAAAAACCGAGATAGCTATTCGATAAACGAAGTAGAATCACGTATAACCTTTTTTGTTACGTCTTGATTCCTTTAAAAATGAAGATGTTAGCGGCGTTTGAAATTTTGCCGTTTTTGAGGCGAAAATGGCGAACATGACGTCACTAAAACGTCAATTTCTCAAAAAATTTCCGACGGATTTCGCTCAAATTTTCAGGGAACGTGTCAAATTGATGTATGATAAGGTACTGAAAGTTTGACGTCGCTGGCGTAACGCGTTTAGAAGTTATTGGCGAAAAACGGGAGGGGGGGGCAGATTCTGCCCCCCCCCAGCGGGGCGCGGGTTAACCCTCGCCGGCCGAGTGGGGGGGGGGGGGCGGGTGCCGCCCCCCCCATAGGGTTTTTTCGCGATAGTTCCGAGCACGCTGGCGATAGATAGCTGAAACTTGGCATACCTGACCTTTGATTCAAGCCGGATCTTTTGACACCAACCGCATTTTTGGGTCAGGTCAGGTCAATGACCTATGACGTCATAAGTGAACCTCTGCACGGTCTTCAGATGTCGCAACTTCACAACGCCCTCACTGCCAGAGGAGATGTCACAGGGAAATGAAACTTGCAGGATCTAGTATCCATTATGAGTCTCACAACTTGTATATCTCGGATTTTTCCTAAAGGTCATATGAGGTCAGGTCATTTTCGTGACCTCACCATTATAAGTCAATGGGGAAAAATGAAAACTGCTATTCTGGCGCCGGGAACGATCTCCAACTATCTCAAGCACACAGAATCGTGATTTGATGCACTCCTTGCAAGGTTAGATGCGTCACTTTTGCAATGTTGACCTTGCGTGACGTCATTTATGACGTCATCAAGGTCATATTAGTTTTTCGTCAATAACTCTTGATCAAATTGAGCTAGCGAGTCGGAAAAGCCACCAATGGACTCAGGAAGACCTGCCGAATCGAATGATATGCGACATGACCTCTTTCGACCAACTTCGTGACCTGGGGGTGCTGACCTGACCTTGACCTGAGGTCAACACCCCAAGTTGACCTGACCTGGACAAAAAGTATATCATTCGACGCGCCTGAGCAAGGCGAACACGATGCTGCCAAAATCGGCGCTCTGCGGCCGTTTTTTGCGAAGTTATTCACCAAAAACTGAACCGTACCTTGGGGCACTTGACCTGACCTCAGAGGTCACCGGTTGACCTAGGACCTTAAAATCGGGTACCAATCTCTGCGTCTCGTAACGGCGCACACGCTCGTTTTTTCCGCGACGCGCTAGCTCCATCAGGGGCGAAACGGCGAGGGGGGGTCGTACCCGCCCCCCCCCCCTCGGCCGGCGCGTATGTAGAAAACCAATAGGTCCGGCGAGGGTTAAGTTGCAGCTGCAAGGGTGACGACTGACGATACATATAAGCTACATTCAAAGTTTCATTGTAGTCTGGTTAATCGTTCCTAAGCTTCAGAAGCAGAACATACCCATGACTGAAACCGCACATTACTTCTGCTGTAGACTGTACATATCGTTTTACGTCGCCGCCGTCCAGGCCCAGAACCGGAGCAGGTAAGGCGGCTCGTTTCGGCTTTCGTTTGGTCTCGCCGCCGGCGGCGCAGTCGGCCGGGGCTCGTCTAACTCTTGTGCTGCCGCTCTGAAAATGGATGGCCGGCAATATTGACCTGGCCTGGTGAGGGATCCCGGCGGCTGCCGCGGCGGCCGCCCGCCGCCGGCTGACCGCCCGGGCGGCTGTCGGCCACACCGGTCGCCGGCAGCCACCAACTTCTGACGGAGCATAATCCGCTGATTTTAATTACGCCGGCGGCTGTCGCTGACGGGTCGGTCGGCTCCGGCCGGGCCGAGTCGACTGAACGCACCGGAGAATTGATCCGGACGGCGGCCGCCGCGCCGCCACCCAGCTGGCACTGAAGAATCGTCCCCGTCCTGATCACTGTCCGGGGAGCCATTCGCCGATTCCGGCTCGCCTCGGCTGTATCTGGCTCTCTGCGGCGCGCCGTTGTGATGCTCGCTCAATAACCACAAGGATGGGATGCATATTTCACGGCGCGGAGGTAGGTTTCCGTGTTTCTGGTAGTGGCTGCCCAGCGCCACTTCCCATATATGGCTTCCTGGTACTTGTTTTCCGAACATCCGTACACGGAAGAGCACAGATTTTGAAAGAACTTTTCCCTACTTTGATGCATATTTCAAAACGCTAAATGCAACCATGGTAGCTAAGCTCTCGGGTGAATTTCGTTCTACTATTGAAGACAAGTCAGCAAAAGTTGACGCACTGTGTCGCCTAACTTAACCCGGCAGGCGGTGGGCCTACCAGCCACCTTCCGCGCGGTGGGGGGGGGGGGGCACTTTTTTCCCCCCCCCGTATCTCCGAAACTACTGGACGGATCCGGAAAATTCAAACGGCGTTCGATAGCCCTGTCAAATTTGTCGAAGGAAACCAAATTTCATTGACCTCGGGGTCACCGATGACGTCACAGGTCAGGTCAAAGATAAAATGTTTCACCGTTCACGGGGCTTCTAGGGAAAGCGCTATAACACCGAGTAAAACGCATTTTGTCGAAAATCAGCGATAAGGCGTCAGTTGTCTAGTACATATGTTGCTATTAGAGGTCACTGGTCATACCAGGTCAGGTCACAGGTTAGGTCACCAAAGGTCACCAAGGGTCACCACATGAGCCCAACTTTACTAAGGTTATGCGATGCATGTTTTATGGCCAGTTTTTCATTTCCAACTCAATGGTGTTGGTAATAAGACCATCAGGTACGGTTTAGGTCACTTTCTGGTGGAGGTCAGGTCAAGGTCAGGTCAAAAAAGGTCAAATTTCAAAGTTGATATTTTTGCATAAAATGGGTATTGATTCGATGCAGCTCGTCACGGGGAGTCTAATGGTGGTCTTTGTTTTGCGCTACAAGGTCTAGAATTGCTAAAAATTGAGTTTGAAAATTTGACGTCATCAATTTTAAACAGTTTTTTCGCTATAACTTGGCCAAAAAAAGAGGTATCGATCTCAGATTTAGTATGTAGATAGAAGGCGGTAGGGGCTATCACATATATTCTGGTGTTTTCAAAATTAATTTTTTTTTGGATTTTTTGGCTATTATATTCAAAAAATCTATTTTTTGATTTTTGGGGGTCAAAATCCAAAAAATTCGAAAAACCGAAATAGCAGTTTTGTAGCCCTTTTAATTTCACACCTTTTATGTTTAACACATTTTTCTGTATCTCTAAAGCTGTAGGCCTGACAGCTCTTCCCGCGAAACCTTTTTTTGGGTCGAAAATGGCAAAAATGACGTCACTCTGACGTCATTAGCGGCCAACCTATCATAGCCTTTGGAAAAAATTTTTGTCACCATGTGCGCTAGCTGCTCCCGGGAGGGTACTGAAAGTTTGGTGACGATCGGCGCAACGGTTCTCGAGATATATCGAAAAAACTAAAGGGGGGGCAAAAAAATGCCCCCCCCCCCCCCACCGCCTGGAGGGTTAATCGACTATCTTTCACTATTTTCAGTTGTTGAATATCTTAACGTTTAGCTGCGGTGTCAGTAACAACTTTTTAAGTAGTTTTATAAAGCACTTCCTCGTATTCTTACTCGCAGCCGCAGGAAATGTTTTACGGTGGAAGCGCAACTTACGAAACCAAGCTTCCACTGCATGCTTTTCTATTCGGTTCAGAAGTATTCCTCACCTGATATCTCTCTCGCTAACTTATTCCGACCTATCTTCTAACATTTCTTGGTCTAGAGGCGCGCCATGTCGTGCAGCTTAGTCTTCCCTGCACCCAAACGGCATCGTTCACACATCTGAGCGTCTCCCGAATATACTGTCTGGCGGCACGGCCGTATCGGCGGCCGGCTGTTCTGTGTTGAGCGGCGGAGCGCCGTTGAGTGGCCGGCGATCCCGCTCCCCGTCTGCCGACCATGGGGTCGATAACGGGCAACTCCAAGGCCGAGATCGGTGCCGGACGCGGCACCTCGCGTGCCTCGGACGGTCAGAGGAGCTGGGCTGCTCCCGGCGCGGGGGGGGGGAGAGGAGGGAGGTCATGCAACAGCTGGGAGCCGGTCGAGCTCCGTCGAGTCTCCGGCGAGTCTCGGGCGAGTCTCCGGCCCTGTGATTGATGGATGCACACGGCGGCCGCGGCGCCGGCCGGCGATCATCACTCTCCATTTGTGGGCTCCGGGCGGCGCTGCAGCCGGCTGCTGCCCTCTGGAGCTGACGGCCGCCAGACGCTCCTTCAGAGCGCGCCGCGCCGCCAGGTGAGCCTGCATTCGGCGGCGCCGCGCTCCGCCCTGATGAACGACCTGTCCGTCAGGGGAGCGAGCGGTCTGAACGTGAGAGGTCTGAGGGTGAGATGATGAGCTGGCCGGAGGTGAGACGGTGAGCTAGCCAAGGTGAGCTGAAAAGCTGACCGCGTTCTCGAAACTCGCAGCCCGTGATCGATGGTTCGAAACAGGGCAAACTGCCAGCGTCGCTCAGAATCAGGATATAATTTGGTTACTTAAAACTTTGTCTAGAATTTAGAAAGCTCATTGCTGACTCGCTGGTAGTACTATTTCTAAAATTTATTTCATGACTACCAGCGTCGCGCCATTTTACTGTAAAACACGCAGCGACTGAAATAGCTGCTAAGAGCAGCGTCCGCCACCAAGACTAACTGCCCGACCATTGTTTCGGGATGGCTAACCCGAGCGGCCACGGTCTCTGCCCCTGCCCACTGCAGCGCGGTCGTAGCCGAGGAAGCCCACAGTGGCCGCCGGGGACGGCGGCGCCATCATCCGGTCGCTATCTCTGTCTCGGAGGAGATGAACCGGCCGGGACGACCGGCGCCGCCCGTCCGCGCTCCTTACCCGGCCGTGCCATTGCTCATCTCCCCTCTACTCACCCCCCGCGCCCACGCCGACACAAAGATGGCACAGCGTCGGCAGCTGCCTCTGTGGCCGTATACCCGCAGACGAGCAGCTCCATAGACCATTGAGGGTATTCTGGACGGCCGTAACGATTTTCAATCAGCGCATGAATCAGACGTGATCACTGCGACGCACTATTCACTTATCTTGATGCTCGAGTGTAGTGATGCTTTTCAGAACTTCATTCATGGAGGACTAGCCCCCATTTCCTCCGCCTACCGGCTCCCTCTGCATCTGTCGCCGGCTCTCTCCCTCTGCATCTGTCGCCGGCTCTCTCCTCTGCCTTTCGGCCGCTCGTGCCGCTCTATACTCCCTGTGACCGTGGCCGCCGCCGCGCGCGTCAGACGGAGCGTCCCCGCGGCGAGAGGTCATCCATCGCTCGAGTCTGGTGGCCGACGGAGAGGGGTCAGCGCCGACCATGGCTGCGTCGTCCGCCGCCGTCCCGCGACTCCCTCATGGACGACTCATCAGTGGCCGGCGCGCCGCCGACCGGCCATCAGACTGGCCGCAATGGATGGCTCCCCTCTGCCAGACGAGCTGGGCTCCGGCGAGCTGGGATCTGGCGCAGGGACAGGCGCCGCTCAGCTAGACGTGTCGGCCGGCACCAGTCTCAGCACGCGGCCCACGTGCCTCTGTCGGACGCGACGGTGACCATCACGCTTACTCGCTCCTCCATCGTCGCCGCCGCTGTCGAGGCACACCGCAATGGAAACACAACTCGACCGAATGGGCCGCCGAGCGTGGCAGGCCGGTGCAGGAATTTAATCAGACTGTGCGCCGCAACGAACGGTGACAGCGAGACGTTGACATGTCACGCCGCCGTAACGAACAATCCGGTAACGTGTGACGGTCACCGTAATGGACGACATCACGGGCGTGATGAGGCAGTGATGTAACAAACAAAACCGGAGTAAAAACAGTGAGGCAGATCGGTGATGGGGGCGAACAACCAACTGCCGGCGAACAACCAACTCAGTGAGACTGAGGACCTGACTGACGGCGGTTTAGTACAATAAAGGTCCCGGAATAGCGACCAGGGACCGGATGGGCAGCTTTACGGCGGTCAAAGGGTGTAGCTTGAGGTCCGCACGAGTGGCGCTGGAATGTGTTGCAAGACGACTGTTTTCTCAGCGTTTTCGTACACTGTAAAAAATATTGACGAGCTATGTGTCAAAACAAGGGTCTCGAAACAGTCACCAGGTTGTCAATGCCTCCGGTACCTACCACTTGACTAGTTACCGCTTAGTTAGCTTACAGGCTGAGAACTATCCAGATCGTTATGATCCGGTATTGTAATGATACCCTACACTGTAAAAAATATTGACGAGCTATGTGTCAAAACAAGGGTCTCGAAACAGTCACCAGGTTGTCAATGCTTCCGGTACCTACCACTTGACTAGTTACCGCTTAGTTAGCTTACAGGCTGAGAACTATCCAGATCGTTATGATCCGGTATTGTAATGATACCCTAGGTGCTGAATTAACTATCAAGGTTGTTTGACGTTTGTTTTCGCCTTAATCCGAAACGAGGAAGACCCTCATCAAATTATTAGGTGAAAGCCAGGCTCAGGATGATCAAAATACTAGGGGTAGTTTTGTCATAGTAATCTGTGAAGGGTGAGGAACAAGCCGTAGCAATGCACTCGTCACTAAACCAGCCTGAGATTATTCGCCAGGTAGCTGCTGCGTTTCCCTACTTGCTGAATCATGTTTGCAACTTTCCATTTCCAGACACTTTTACGGCAAATAAATTGTTGGGTTATTTGGAAGGTGAATGACAATTTTATTTCTATAAGTCAATACATTTGTATTTCCGATTGCCCTAAAGCTTTTTTTTTTAATCGTTTGCGGTAGGTTTTTATTGTTCGCAATAAAGTTGCGCACCTGTGAATCCTTCACTTAATGCGTTCCCGGCTTCCCGGCGCCAGTTGCGCTGTGCCGTGCCGCGTTCGGTCGGGGGTGCGCGCGTCTGTGCAGTGCGAGTGTTTATCACTGGGCAAACCTGTATCGTTTCCATTTGTGCAGTGTCTAGTTATGAAGAATTGCTTGCCGATATATGACCTGCAGTGATCGACGTTCTGATTCAATAACTTGCCATAAGCCATTATTCTCAACCAAATCGCGCAGAGACGTTTGCAAAGTTGTCGAGGGGGGGGGAACAAGAGCGATTTTAAATGAATTGCTCTCCATGCAGTGCAATAGGACTTAGGTTTAATTTTTCGAAAGTTGTGGAGCCGCCCCCGGTGTCCGGCCGGGCCAACTCTCTCAAGAACCGACAGCTAACGGAACACTGAAGTTTCACTACGACGATTTCCGCCAAAGTTATGAAGAAAAGGCAAGTGCAAGAAGCAAAACTTCTCTTGGTAATCAAAACTTAGGTTTGGCAAATTCCAAACCCTAAGTCACTACAACTGTGGATATAAATAAGCTGGTTATTGACGGCCAAGCTCTGGCCAATCTGAGGTTCAGACCTATCATCAAGTTCATGAGGCAGCTGCGGTTGGGCGGCTCACGGGCTCCACTGCATAGGCTCAGACAGGTACTCTACAAAATGTCTTCTGTGTTCTTAGGTTCAGATCTATCGATAGGTATGTGCATTAGGGTGGTTCGAAAAAATCGATTTTTGGAAAGTGCAGCTTACAACAAGTGGAAAAGTGGCCTCATACCTTTAGAACACCACATACAAATTTTTAGTGCGATTGGAAAAGTGTCTACATGGGCGCTTTGCTGTTGAGCAAAGGTCTGCACTCGCGTTTCAGGCGTTGCAGTCTCCCATAGTGGGGCGGCCCGGCGGGTTGTATCTAACACCAGGTGGTGCGGCAACTTCTGTTAACCCTCGCCCGCACATGCCATTTTCCCATCCTAGAACGCACATGGGGGGGGGGGTGCCACCCCCCCGCGCCATTTCGTTCCTGTTGGAGATAGAGCTTAGCGGTAAAGACCAAAAAGATTCTTTAGGAAGAGACGAATCCAATGATACCCAGTTTTACCTTCTCAGGTCAGTCATTGACCTTCCAGGTCAGGTCAGACTAAAAAATGTTGCTGTTTTTGGTCAACGTTGGATATCAAGTGCGCTGCTTATCATATACCGATGACGATGCCGTTTTCTGGTGCCAAGCCAGCTAGAACCTCTTTGTCACACTACCCGACCAGCTTTTTGCTGCTGAGGTCATTTCAGGTCAAGTTAGGTCAAGGTCAATTATATGTGTTTGTATGTCTGTGTGTGTCTGTGTGTATACTGATGTGTGCACCGATTGTTTATGTGTCCATATTATGCATGAAATCATGATCTGAGAAGCTTTTACCAAAAATGCAGTCAAAAAACTTCACAAAAAGTAAATTTCGCTTGCCTAAAACGCAATTATCTTAGATGACCTAGGTTGACCTTGACCTTGACCTTGACATCTGTACATCGTCGAACAACATGTTCCATGATAGGTGGGAGGTAAGACTGGCAAAAAAGGCCGAAATCAAGGTGTCAAAAGCTCACAAGGCCCATAGCCAACGCAAGATGTTGAGAATTGGCCATTTGGGTCATGACATGACCTGAAAACCAAGGTCATATCTCCGAAACCAAAAACCACAGAAACTTGAAATTTTCAGTGGACATCAAGAAAGGATAGAGGAGCAGCTATACGAAAAATCAGCCTTCTAGCTCTAAAAATGTTGAGTGCAGAGCAGAAAGACTACCTGGGGGGGGGGGTGGCAACCACCCCCCCATGTGCGGGCGAGGGTTAAGTATGCTGGGAAACGTTTTCCGGGCCAGATTGGTGATTTATTGTTACATTACGACTAAATGGAAACATAACCATGCATTTATGGGAATTTTTACAATACAATTAATTATATGTAGTAAGGTTGCGTTGCTGCTATAGTAAACAGTCAATAATAGTGGCTTCGCTGAGGAGCCATATGCTAGCAATCCTCCTGGGGTTGCTTGGTACAAGTATGTATGTATGTATGTATGTATGTATTGACGATCAAGAGCAATCCACAATCGGCGTGGCGATTACACTCCGAGTCCGAGCTGGTTGAAGATAACACAAGAAATACCTACACAAGAAAACACACACACTTACGATTCGAATACGAAATACACAACGCGAACGCCGAACACGCACATACTTGGTGTAACCCGCACGAAGCCGCGTTCATAACTATACACACAGACTCATTTGCCTTTCATAGTCCAAGAGTCATGAGGCTAGCTACTATGGCCACTCTGGCTAGGCTTAAGCCCCTTTTTTACAGCACGGGCGAATCTGGCTGGAGGCAACTGCGTTAGCTCGAGGGGGAGAGTATTTAGGAGCGCCGCGGCACGGTAGGCGAATCTACGTTTTCCGGTCTCTAGTCGGGGTCGCGGTAAGTGGAAAAGGTGGTCTTGGCGAGTAGACCTTGCTCGTGTTTTGGAATTTTTGGAAAATAGGGTCGCAATCTCCTCGGGTTCACCTCTCTGGATGGCCTTGTGCGCCGTGACAAGGGTATGGTATTCAGCCATTGTTTTAGGTGCCATCCAGCCGAGTTGGTCCCGGAGATGGGAGACATGATCAAATTTACGGCGACCGAAAATGACTCTAGCGGCAAAGTTAAGAATTTTCTGAATGCGATCGAAGTTCTTTTGGCTACCATTACCAAATACGGAGAGACAGTACTGGACCCGTGACATGACGAGAGCCACCACTAGTGTCTTGGTGACGCCGTCGGGGAGATAGTGGCGGACATGGGAGAGGCCAATTAGGAGACCCGTGCACCGGCGACTGAGCTCGGACACATGCGCGTCCCAGGACAGGGTGCCGTCGAAGATAACGCCCAGGTTGCCCACCTGCTTGCATGGGACTAGTTTAGTGTCGCGAAAAGAAACTGTAAAAGCAGGTATGCTACTCAAATTTTGCCGACTGCCGCAAACCATGAGCTGAGTTTTAGCAGTGTTTACTTTTAGAGCATTTGCACTGAACCAATGGTCGAGAGACGCCAGTGACGCTTCCAAGCGCGAGATGAGTCCCCTAAGGTCGTTTGGAGGGCCACTCACCAACAATTGAGTATCATCAGCGTACTGGAAGACTGCTGCATCCTCAGAATAAAGTGATAGATCATTGGAAAATACCGTGAAGAGTAAGGGACCAAGTGCCGAGCCTTGAAAGACGCCCATAGAGTTGGGGAGAGGTTGTGATAATACCCGGCGACCGGACTCGTCCTTCAATGACACACTCTGTGTGTGACCCTGGAGATAAGCGGCGAACCAGGATGTCTCAATGCCGTGCATTGCCAATTTAGCGAGTAATAACTCATGGTTAATGACATCAAAACATTTGCTTAAATCAATAAGGCATAGCATAGAGACATCCCCCCTATCGGTGGCGGCCAGGATTTGGTCACTGACGGACAGTAGTGCTGTCTCAGTTGAGTGCCGGGGGCGGAAACCGTGCTGGGTATTGGCCAGAAGATGGTTTTGGGAGAGATAGCGATAGAGCTGTTTGTGAATGACTCGCTCGACCACCTTCATAATGACAGGTACTAAGGAGATAGGCCGAAAATTAGTGGGATCAGATGGGTTTCCAGACTTGAAGATGGGGTGAACTATAGAGTGTTTCCAATGAAAGGGGATATCGGACCTTGAAATGCAGGTGTTAATGATGTGAAGGATAACGTCACCGATAGATGGGAAAGCAGTTTTCAGCATGCGAATGCAGACGCCATCAGACGCACAGGCGGCAGAATTGCGCATATTGAAAACTGTGTGACCGAGTTCACCGAGAGAGATAGGTCTGGGCTTAAATCTACCGGTTACGACACGCGGCAAACGGCCAATTTGCTCAACAACTGGATTTTGGTCACGGATCTCTGTAGCGACGCGGGGACCCACAGAAACGAAAAAAGAATTTAAAACGTCAGCCGATACATCAGGTTGAACACTAGGTCCGTCTTTCTTACCAGCCACAACCGACCTAATACTTTTCCACACCTTGTTGGGACCCCGCCCACTAATCTCTCTGTGAAGCTCGCCGCGTCGGTCTCGTCGCACTGCGGCCCGGACAGTTCGGTTTAAGTCTTTGTAAACCTCCGACTTTCTACCGAACTGCTGTAACGCGGTACGACGTTGATCCATGATTTTAAGTGTGGCGGGGGTAACTGGTGGTGCTGTAGGATTACGGATGGTAATATTCTTTATAGGTGCGTGATCGTCAAAAATCGGCAGAAATTCGGTCAGGAAAGCATCCCACTGGTCACTTACGTTCGTGGCACTAAACACGCCCTCCCAATCGGCAAACATCAGGTCAGAGTTCACGGCATCGACATCTATACGGTTGATCGAGCGGGATTGAACAACTGTAGGATTTTTGCGTTGTTTCGGAACGTTGATAGACACACGAAGGAGTTTGTGTGGGCTAAAGTGGCAAAAGGATGCAGAGCAATCACGCACAAGCTCTCTATTTTTAACCATACAGACGTCTAGCAACGAGCCGGAAGTGTACGTTGGAACGGTTACAAGCTGCTCAAGAGAATAATTCGATAAAAAGTCACTGAGGTGTACACGCGCACGAAAACTCTCCTCCTTCAACATATCACAGTTTAAATCGCCACAGATCATAAATGGAATCTTGGGAAAGTCAATTAATACACGCTGTAACTGCGTCTCGAGGTCCGAAAAGTCCGCTCGCAGGGCGGCATCGGTCTGTCGGGGCGGCCGGTACACAGAGCATACAATTAACTGGCGATTTCGTTCGAGCTTGAACAACATCCACCGAGTTTCAAGGAGACTGCCGGGGTGCGGGGATGTGCTCGGTTTGATGGTCACAGTTTTCATTTCCGTTTTTGACAGTACGGCGACCCCGCCGTAGCCGCTGCCGTCTGGTCGGTCGACTCGGCTCAGAGAGTAGCCGGGAATCACGAGAAGTCGATTTGGAGTAGAAGGGCGCAGCCAGGTCTCGGCCAGGAGGCAGGCGTCGAAATCGTGACGGTTTAGTTCTTCGGTGAGTTCTAGTAGTTTTGGCTTCAGGCTTTGGATGTTCAAAACGCCGATCAAAAGACCGTTGTTAGCTGTCTTTGTGAGCCGGCGGGTTTCCGAGATGGTGAGTCGGGCCGGTAGGGTGAGGGTTCTGTGACTGGGCTCTGGTGCGCAGGTCGTCGCGCGGTGCTGCCGGCCGGACCCACATACGACACTGATTGATTGGTGTGCGTGAGCTCTGGTACGGCGGATCAGGTGAGACAGACGAGGGGGTAGGCTGAGCCTGATCCTCTCGGTGACGTCACTAGTCGCGTCGTCCCTGCAGACCAGTCTGCGGACTGCCAGCAGCTGTTCCCGGTCATACTTGGTGTTAGTCCTGACTTGAGTATATTAATGCCCATAAACGAGTAGACCATTAAGAAATTTGATATTTTTCTCAGTTGTAAAATTCTTATGAAGTATTTATCCATCGATAAAAGGTGTTTGCGGGAGGAGATTTTCTCCCATTGTGCTTGCTGTTTTCATCACTCCTCGTCACACAAGGCAGCCGGCAGCCGTCCCGTGCCCTTCTCGCCGTCACATGCCCGACCTCCAGGCGGCTGCACGAGCCCGTCGTCGCCCATGTCAATACAAAATACAAGCTCACTGCATGTGCCAGAAAAAAAGGTAAGATGCCTCCCGCTGAATGGAATTTTTTACGAGACCGTAGAGGAAAAAGACAGCAGGTGATTGGAGCAATAGACGTGAAAGGGACGCGAGCATAGCTAGAAGGAGACGACGATCAGCAGGTCGGGACAAACCTGCTGATGCCAGTGGTAGCACAGCACAGGAGCTACAGGAGCACGCTGATATTAGCGTGGGTTCTGCACACCCAAGTCCTGCTGACTCTGTCAACGAGGCTGAAAATACGATATCAGGTACGACAGCGACGTCCTCCGGGCTCCGAATCGGTGCAGAGCCGAATTGTCATATCAAACTTCGCTCGAGAATGCGACCGGTACTAGCTCAGTGACAGAGCTACTGCCGCACTGGGTTCTGCACTGCTGACACGTCGAAATAGTTTCAGAGACGGACCAGTCGAGCCTTATTACCAGGTCCAAGGTGAGGAGGTCTACAGGGTGTCCCATAAGTTCCTTCTCACCTAAATTTTTCTTTTAGAGGCTCTCTTATTTAAAGCCACGCTTAATTTATTTTGTAACTGAGCTTTTGGGGTTGCCATGGCAACTGTGAATGTGCTCCACGGTAAATAATTCGTCTAGACAAAATATTTTTTGCCAGAGAGTTCACTTCCTTTGGAGACGGCTTAAGCCGCAACCAAGATTACTAGAACATAAGGTTGGACAAATTGTGACGTCACTGGTGCTTGGAATATTTTTTTCTAGTATCCCACTAGACAGGCCTAGTTGAAACTAAATTTGAAGGGAGGGCAATCCATTGCCAAGTATCTGATTTTGTGAAAATTATTGTTGGAAATGTAAAGTAAGGCACCATGGACTTGTTTTCAATTGGGAACAGATGATATAAAAAGAAAAATAAATGTTTTACGATACTACTAAATCAGATAATTTGGTACAAATTCATAGACGTATAAATAAACTGGACTGGCAATTCGAAGGGACCTCCCATGGAAGATAGTGGCGCCGACAAAGTGGCGCCAAAAATATGTGCTGTGAAACGTTGTAAAGCAAATAAATTTGTAATTATTTTTAAATGGATGATCGGATCGAGGTGATGGTGGTGCCGTTTGACGTGCCATTTCTGGAGGCAGGTGATGGTAGAGGTCCCGGGTCACTTTCTGTCACGTGGCGCGTGTGACTTGCCGACAAACACATTGAGAACAAAAACCTTTTATCGACGCTTTAAGCCAATCCAAGGGAGGTCCAGGTGCCAAATTTGTAGGTCACATGTCCCGGTACCAAGCCACTGACATATGGAATAATCGGCACCGAGAGATACATATTGCACATGCTCGGAGCGAAAAACATGTTTTGATGAGGCATTCTCCGATGTCCGAAAACTTTGACCTAAGCACCTAAAACTCGGCACAATGCACAGTGGGGATTTTTCCGATCTAGCGCCTATTAATTCAAAAAATCTTTTTTGGGTTTTTGTTTATTTTATGTGTCAGTGGGGCTAAGAAATGTCTGAATTTTTCATATATGGCATTGTTTTATCTGTATGTCCACAGCAAGACTAGGAAAAATGCGCCCAAAGTTCACACTCATGCGTGATTACTCAATGGGCTCAGTAAGGACCGAAAGTATGGCTCAATTTCATTGTCCTGTCCTGTTGGTTTTATTCTTGCGAGTTCTTAAAGTTGCATATCTTCTGAAAGGCACCTATATTAGGAATGGAATGGCAAACAGAAAGTATGCCACAACCTTACTAAGGTCACAAAAATGCCATTTACAAAAAACCCTTACAGACACCATAATGAAGGAATGGTATTCTAGATAAATGTAGGAAATCAACAAAGTTTTCCACACTTTTCCACTCCGAAACATATCCTATCGAATTCGCCACTTTCTCCTGCACAAGACAACGCCTAGTTTGGCTGCCGGAACTTGCCTGAACACGGAATATTCGCATTAGAGTATCTTAATACCCCACTCTAGGAGCGCTAGGGCAAACAGCACGATATAGGTATGTTCCAGACATGGGCGATTAATTTTACTTCCTGACTTATATGATGTTTATTTTCTGAGACACATTCATGAGGAATAGGATGACAGGCGTAAATTATACATACCGCAACCTTATTAACCCTAGCACTAGTGGGGAGGGGGAGGGGGAAGGGGTCGGATAAAACCCCATGGTTTTCCGCAAATCACTCGCGCAAAAAGCAGCCGATCGCGACGAAACTTTCGTTGCCCTCGAGATCATCAATTTTACATCTAACCTAAAAATTTCATGACTCTGACCCAACTGACCTTTGACCTGTGGCATATTTCTGGAGACCATGTTTGGCCGGAATCGCGATTCGGCGTATGCCAGCTCACATTATCCGCGGTTTCCAGTCTTTTTGTGGTTTTAAACGTTCAAATATGTGAAATGATGCTGGTGCCATGCATTATGGTGGGTGTCAAGGTCACGTGAAGGTCAGGTCAAGGTCATTGACCTTTGATGACCTTGGTTCACTTTTTCGAGTTTTACTTGCTTCTAGGGTAGTTTTTGGTGTTGATTTCGAATTTAGCAACCATTTGAATATTTACGAAGTAGTTCTGGTGCCTTTGTACCATGTTACGAAGCTGTCAGTAGTAGGTGACACCTATTATGGATGGCCGGCAGGATGTCTACTGGCTGACCTGACCTGACCCGACCTGGCTTAAATGCATGAAGACATCGTCTGTGATCAAAACTAACATGAAATTCGTGATCAGCACCCCAAAATACCCCGTAACATCCTAACTTTACGAAGTTCCAAGAGGTCTCGATTTTCCATCTTTAGTTGGGTCATTGACTTGACTTGGAAAGTCAACCAATGACCTTGGACTTTGAAATTGGATATATTCGGCCTCATCTCGTCATAGACAGCACGCTTGATTTTTCCGCGAAGCTCTAGCTTGATCAGGGGCCAAACGGCTGAGCCGGGGGCCCAATTGACCCCCCTATACTATGTTGATTATGCACATTTACAGGTAACACTCTCACCAGAACACACCAGCCAACATCTGTGCACAATCTGGCTACAATACTACCTATGGTTTGCCCTCTACGAATAAATACGTGCTAGATCGGGAAAATCCCCACTGTGCAATGGCACAACATGGACAAACGCTTGAAGGCGTTGTACGAATAGGTGTACTGAGGTGCACGGTCCACATGCTTCGCACGTGGAAACCTTTTGATATTACACTTTGCTACGCATACTGCGGAACGATATATTTATATTTCCGAAGCTAAGCATCGTAGCGACACGTGCAAGGTGGCGTTGGAAAAGTTTCAACGAGGCGCATCAGAAGTAGGTATGCCCTAAAATTCCGAATTTGAGGCAACGTGGTCAAGGTCAGATAAAATTGACCGGAAAAGGTCAATTAAACCCTCGCCGTTTGACCACTGATTGAGCTAGAGCTTCGCATAAAAAAGAGCGTGTGCCCGTGACGGGAGCAAGCCGATGCTACCCAATTTTAAGATCCTAGCTCATCGGTTGACCTGTCAGGTCAGGTCAATGACCCAAAAGTCGGGAAAATCGGGACCTGTTAGAACGTCGTAAAGTGTGGTTGCTAGGAGGTTTTTCGCGGTGCTGATCACGAATATCATGTTAGTTTTGATCACAGATGATGTCTTCATGCATTTAGGCCAGGTCAGGTCAGGTCAGGTGAAGGTCACTCAGCAGGGGTCCAGCCGGGTATTCATTGTAGGTGTCAACCGCCACTGACAGCTTCGTAACATGTTACGAAGGCACCAAAACTACATCGAAGCTGTTGAAAGAACTGCTAAATTCGAAATCAGCTCCAAAAACTAGCCTAACATGTAAAACTCGAAAAAGTGAACCGAGGTCATCAAAGGTCAATAACCTGACCTGACCTTCAGGCGACCTTGACACCCACAATAATGCATGGGACCAATATCATTTCACGTGTTTAAATGTTTGAAACCACAAAAACACTGCAATCGCGCTGATACTAGCTGACATACGCAGAATCGCGATTCCAGCCAAACATGATCTCGAGGGATAGGTTACAGGTCAAAGGTTAATTTGGTCAGGGTCATGATTTTTAGGGTAAATTTAAAATTAATCACCTTGAGGGTACTGAAAGTTTTGTCGCGATCGGCGACTTTTTACGCGAGTTAGGTATTCGCGAAAAACGGAGGGGAGGGGGGTCCGGTCGACCCCCCCCCCCTATAAGCGCGTGGGTTAAGAATTTGACCTCGGGTCAAGGTCACAGAAAAGGTCATGTTGGATGTCATTCGATTTGTATTGCTGAGCTGAACACATAAATGGTCATTAGGGTGGTCCTTATTTCCATATAAAATTTTAATTTGTATTTTTTCGCGCTTGCGCCCCCTCAAATGATGCCATTCGTCTAGAAACGTGGAAAAAGAGCAAAAAGAGCCAAATCGGCGGATGCTTTTTGGTGGCTCAATGCATATTAACCCTCGTATGTGTAGGGGGTCGGATAGACCCCCATGGGTTTTCGCGAATAACTCACGAAAAAAGCGGCCGATCGCGACGAAACTTTCAGTACTCTCGAGTTGATCAATTTTGTACCTACTCTGAAAATTTCATGACCCTGACCCAAATGGCCTTTGACCTGTGACCTATTTCTCGAGACCATGTTTGGCCGGAGTCGCGATTCAGCGTATGTCAGCTCTCATTATCCGCGCGTTTCTAGTCTTTTTGCGATTATAAGCGTCCAAACATGTGAAATGATGTTCGTCCCATGCATTACGGTGGGTGTC
Source organism: Amphibalanus amphitrite (assembly GCF_019059575.1). Taxonomy (NCBI): domain Eukaryota; kingdom Metazoa; phylum Arthropoda; class Thecostraca; order Balanomorpha; family Balanidae; genus Amphibalanus; species Amphibalanus amphitrite. Next base: position 515,974 of record NW_024881907.1, on the reverse strand, counting down.
AAGGTCACCTGAAGGTCAGGTCAGGTCATTGACCTATGATGACCTCGTGTCACTTTTCCGAGTTACACATGTTTCTAGGGCAGTTTTTCGGGCTGATTTCGAATTTAGCATCCATTTGAACATTTACGAAGAAGTTTTAGTGCCTTTTTAACGTGTTACGACGCCATCAGTGGTAGTTAAGACCTACTATGGGTAGCCGGCAGGACGCCTAATGGTTGACCTGACCTGACCTGACCCGACCTGGTCTAAATGCATGAAGACATCATATGTGATCAAAACTAGCATGAAATTCGTGATCAGCACCCCCCAAAACTTAACAGCGTCACTGTACGAAGCTCTTGCAGGTCCCGATTTTCCTGACCATTGGGTCATTGACCTGACCTGGAAAAACAACCAATGACGTAGGACCTTAAAGTGGATATCATCGGCTTCCTCTCGTCACGGGCAACACGCTCGTTTTTTTTCGCAAAGCTCTAGCGCGATCTGGAGCCAAACGGCAGAGGGGTCCAAGCGACCCCCCCCCCGCCTCCCCACACGTTAGACGTTAGACGTTAGCGGAAAGTTGCGGCGTGATGACCGTGGCTCGACCACGCTTTCGGGATGACAGAGTGGCTGTACCCATGCTGGGGCCAGGTCTCACGGCTCCGCGAAGTGGGGACGATTCGGAGCTACTCGAGGTTATGCTTTCCAGCTCCACTTGGTCGGCTGCCGCCCGCGCCTCCTCCGACGCCTTGCTCCTTCTCCTCCCTTTGGCGTCATCCCTCCTCCTCTTCCTCTTTTCTTGGGAATGGAGCGTCATGCCTGCCCCTGTCATTCTATCCCGTCTCCTTGGCTCACGTTGGGAGAGAAAGGAAGGCGCGATCTTCTGGGATGGTTATCAAGGACATTGCGTCACCGTGGGCGATATCAAAGATGTTTCCTCACTTTTCCAGACGTTTCTTGAATGCGTCCTCGTTGCCTGTTTGGGTGGCGGAAGTCCTGTTCTTGTTCTTTTTTTAGGCGTTTTCACTCGTCGAAAAGAGTTTCCACCTTCTTGAACGCTCTCCCCTAGTGTGCTGGGTGGGAATCCTAGCCCTGGCCCAGAATTCCTCTACCTTCTCTAACGTCCGGTTGGCCGCTTCCCGGACCGTTTCCTAGAGGATTTGGTGGCGGTGGAGGTAGTAGGCGAGGGATTGGCCACGGGATGGGAGCTTGCATAGGCGGTGGAACGGGGGGGGGCACCGGAGCACCGTACCCCCTTAATTTTGCCATTTTAACATTAGCCCTATGGGCGTTGCATGGAAAGAATGGGACCAAAAGTCGGCAGTGCTCCCCCCCCCTAATTGAAGGTTTTCCGCCGCTACTGGGAACTTGGAGCCAAGGAGTTCATCACTGGGGGACACCATGTACCCAAAAGTTCGCGTCGTAGACAATCGTTACACCTGAGGAAGAGGGAACGAACATTGATCGACGAAACGGACATTGAGCGAACATTGACGAACGAACGAGCGTTGAGCTACCAGTAAATAATGAAGTAGGGATCTGAAATTTTGACAGACATGTTTTTTCGTTAAACGGCACCTATTGAAGGGGCGCAAGGTATCCAAATACGATTTTCGAAAATAAGGACCACCCTAATGGTCATTTCAGCTCTCTAGCATATTGCTATCTAAAGTTATGTACGAGTATTGTCTTGTAGTATTGTCAAAAAAAAATGTTGGAGACGTTTCATGACCTGAAATGGCCTCAGGAGCATAAACGGGTATTAGAAGCATTTTTCGGTTCAGTGTGTCATGATCACCTGTGTTTCTTGATGTTTGAGGGTGTTTTAAGCCAAAAGAAAAGCATTTCAATTTGTTCCTTTTGATTTACGTATAATGGAGAGGTCACAAAATTGACCTGACCTTAGGTCACCGATATCCAAATTCTGAGAGAAACAAATTGTTGTACTGATTTCCCCATGCAATACCTACCTACCCTGAGTTTCAAGCTACTGGAATGTATAATGTAGGAATGACTGAATCTCACAAAGTTCTTAGATACATGGTCACTTCACTTTGCCTGGTGACCTGAGATGACCATAAGTGACCTGGGGTCAGACATTTTTGCACACGTTACGAATTTGATGTATCGTAAGCTTTACTAAGTATGGATTTTATCAGGATTTAATTATTATCACAAGTTAATTTCACAAAATAACATTCATAAATTTCATTTCTTTGTTGCTGACGAAGTTAGCTGACGATCGTTTGTTGAAGGTGCAACGTCTTCACTTTCGGTTGCTAGGGACGCTCGGTTGCTAGGAATGGCGTCATCAGTAGCAAAATGCCGATGCCAGATGAAGATTTGGTGGGGGCCGGCCGCAACATAGAGGTCTCTGATACGGGAACGTCTCGGTATTTAGACCGCACTGGGCCATTCACGACGGTTGAGGGTGATTGAGGCCATCCAGTATGTAGCCAATGTCTGTCGCTAACTGGACGCACAGTCAACAAGTGACGCCGATGATTTGTCGGGAGTCAATCGCTGCAAGTTTATGCTCTTTTTTTGTCAGCTTTCACGAGTGAGCCATGTGGCCAAAACTGTGTGGCGCCAAAATGGCCGTCAAAAAGGTCTTAGCGTTAGAAAGTTGGTAAGCAGGCTTTTCAGGATGCATTACCAGCTGTCTAAGAGTATCATTTCGGGGTACCTAACTCAAGGTCACTTAAGCTCTACTTACTGGAGGGCTCAAAACAGTCAAAAACGTCTTAAAATGGCCAAACATGTGTTTCGTTATGCCTGAGGCTAAAAAAACTGGAGGGCCGATAACATCAATGTGGTCATCTGGACTACCTAGTCCGTGCTCGAGATAAAACACCCGTCGAAACCCCAAAACGGTCCCATGTGGGCGACGGAAAAGGCCTTTGTGTCATCCAGCTTTATTCCTATGCATAAGGCCAGGGTCACGGTAATGTGGAGTAATATGCGTCCAGACACTGATCACGTTGCGATTGATGCTCCAGAAACAGTCTTGGGACGCAGAATGCTTCTCCAAGAAGATCTAGGAGGAGTTTCAGCTTTCTAGCTTAACTCGAACCGCAAGTATGACCACATTTTTTTTTAGAAGAAAATGGCATCCGGGAGGTCGTAGGCCCATCTTCAAGCAAGACAGTGCATCAGTGCAGAGGTCAAGCAAAGCATAAAAGCGGTGCCAGGAGACTGTGATAGGCGTGTGTGGCAAGATCACATCCCAGGCAACTCATCGGATCCAAATTTCATAAAAATGTGTTGGGAATATTGAAATCGAGGCTCGTCGAAGCGAAGCGGTGTTCCAGCATTGAGGAGCTCACGGCGCATGCCAAGTCAGTCTGGGCTAACTTCAAGCCTGCTATGCTGCCAAACATGCCGGATGGCATGTCGCAGCATGTCATCACGTGTTTGCCTATGAAATGGGGAGCACATTGAGGGGTTATAAACATATCAAAACGCAATGTACTATGTTTTACATGCAAATAAAAGGTGAGAACGAACTTATGGGACACCCTGTACATTAATAATAGTGTAGAGACACCTAGAGAAAGACAGAGAAAAAAAACTGAAGGAGCAGCTCCATGGAAAGCTACAGTATGTGGGTTTTGATGGCAAACGAGACATCACAAGTGATAGAGGAAACCGTCGAAGGTGGTGAAATTATTCGACCTAAAAACACTAAACGGGAAGACCATCCCGTATGCGAGGCAGAGCCTGGCTGCACATATATCGACCACAGCACCCTCGACTCTGGCACCAGCAAGTCTGTAGCGAGAAATGTGACTGACCTCATTCGAGGAACAGAATCTAAAGACACTCTGCAAGCTGTTCTAGCGGATGGAGCCAATGTGAACACTGCAGGCCGGAGAAACGGCGCAATAGTCGAAGTAAGAGGGACGTTGAGATTAAGAATCTCCAGTGGCTGATATGCTTACCTAACACGAATGAGCTGCCACTCAGACACCTGTTTACGGCAATGGACGGTGGCCATGGCACTACTGGACCAAAAACGTTTAAGTGTCCCCTGGGACAGAGGCTGTGCGGGGACGTCCACCAGCTCCCCGTGGTTGAGTATCAACCCATACCCACCTGCGTTAAGCAACCGACCGGTGACGCACAGTCGGATCTCTCCGCCGATCAGCAGTTACTACTGAGCTATTGCCAGGCAGTCGCCGCTGGGCGGATACCAGTCAACACGGCTCGAAGAAAGCACAGACCAGTAAACTACATACTCCCGCTGGTTAACACTGGCCACCCGGCTGCTGATACTGTACACCCGAACAGACGAACCCAGCGAAAGCCTATTACACCTGGTAAGGTATACACAAGTCTACGCGCCGATGTGGTTTGCCGTGAGGTCTAACCCGCGCTTTGGTAAGTTTGATTGAAGTTCGCTATGACAATTCGGTTCTGCACCGATTCGGAGGACGTCGCTGTCGTGCCTGATATCGTATTTTCAGCCTCGTTGACAGATTCAGCAGGACTTGGGTGTGCAGAACCCACGCTAATATCAGAGTGCTCCTGCAGCTCCTGTGCTGTGCTACCACTGGCATCAGCAGGACTGTCCCGACCTGCACTGATCGTCGTCTCCTTCTAGCTATGGCTCGTGTCCCTTTCACGTCTACTGCTCCAATCACCTGCTGTCTTTTTCCTCTTTGGTCTCGTAAAAAAAATTCCATTCAGCGGGAGGCACCTTGCCTTTTTTTCTGGCACATGCAGTGGGCTTGCATTTTGTATTGGCATGGGCGACGACGGGCTCGTGCAGCCGCCTGGAGGTCGGGCATGTGACGGCGAGAAGGGCACGGGACGGCTGCCGGCTGCCTTGTGTGACGAGGAGTGCTGAAAACAGCGAGCACAATGGGAGAAAATCTCCTCCCGCAAACACCTTTTATCGAAGGATAAATACTTCATAAGAATTTTACAACTGAGGAAAATATCAAATTTCTTAATGGTCTACTCGTTTAGGGGCATTAATATACTTGTACCAAGCAACTCCAGGAGGATTGCTAGCATATGGCTCCTCAGCGAAGCCACTATTATTGACTGTTTACTATAGCAACAATGCAAGCTTAATACATATAATTAATTGTATTGTAAAAATTCTCATAAATGCATGGTTATGCTTCCATTTAGTCGTAATGTAACAATAAATCACCAATCTGGCCCGGAAAACGTTTCCCAGCATACTTAACAGAAGTTGTCGCACCACCTGGTGTTAGATACAACCCGCCGGGCCGCCCCACTATGGGAGACTGCAACGCCTGAAACGCGAGTGCAGACCTTTGTTCAACAGCAAAGCGCCCATGTAGACACTTTTCCAATCGCACTAAAAATTTGCATGTGATGTTCTAAAGGTATGAGGCCACTTTTCCACTTGTTGTAGGCTGCACTTTCCAAAAATCGATTTTTTCGAACCACCCTAATGTGCATGCTTCTGATTCGATTGATAACTGTAAACGGGCGCTGGAAGTGAAAGGTTCGCTTGATATACGAAAGGTGCATTGCAAGAAAGCACATTATTTCAGAAATACACTTTCATTTTATCTTGAGCGTTTTTGGAATGGGCCGGATGAATTCGTCATCAAACTGGTAAGGGATTTCGTTTGAAGACCACCGATATTTAATAATATGATGGTCTTCAAACGAATTCGCTGGCAAATTCGATGACTGGATTGGGCGGCGTAGGATCTGCTGGTCATCTGACTATGGGTTGAGCAATACGTTAGTTTTGACCTAGTTTGAGCTTCATTCGTTAAGTAGGAACAAGACGGTGCCTCTTTTGAGCATCGTCACTAAACAAGCCACCCTCGTTTTGACATTGTTTTTCGTTATTATTGTTACTAGGTACTTTGTTATCATACACAGCATTAACGAGGACCTGCTTCCAAAACAAGGCAGAAACGCTCCAGCTATTTTTGGGACGTGTTAAAAACTAACCGACACCTGGTAACTGTCATCTGACGAACACAAAACAAGCCAGGGGCTCGCAGCGTGTGTCAAAAGTAGGATGCAAAACTAGTCTGTACCTACCCCCGACATTTAGCGTTGAGAATCATTTGACGAGGGGCTAGTCAATATTTTTTACAGTGTATGCCGAGCTTACTCCTGCACTTACAACCTCGTTGACATGACCCCTCCCCCCTCTGCCCGCAGATCTACATTGACGGTCCGTACGGCACTCCGTCCAGTCACATTTTCCGCGCGCAGCACGCTGTGCTGATTGGCACCGGGATCGGCGTCACACCGTTCGCCTCCATCCTGCAGTCCATCATGTACCGCTACTGGAAGAACCGACACCGCTGCCCGCGCTGCGAGCACGAGTTCACCTCCGAGCTGCCCGAGGGCATCATGAACCTGAAAAAGGTACGTCCGGGACGCAGAAGGAGGGGAAGGGAGCAAACAGGGAGTGGGAACCTCGCGAGAAGCGGTGGGGAGGGGGCTTTCGTGTGACTGACGGTGGCAGCATAGGCTGTGATGTTGGTGAGAGCTTAGCTATTGAAAGGTGCCTGAAAATGGGGGAAGTAAAAGGCCTGGTGGGAAGTCTTTGATCTTGACGGAAATGAGGCAACTCACAAGTTTAATCACTTTGTAAGCAATTAACATGCTTGGGTTTCTCTGAAGCCTTCTGGGAAGCAATAATGCAAGCAAATTAACATTCATAGCTAGTAAAACCCGTTGGCGGGCTACATCAAAGGCAGAGTTGTTGGCACAGTGCAGTTTTCTTTATGTCGCTAAGTCCCTCTATTATTGGGAGGAGCCCTGGAACAGGTTCACACATAGAAGTGTCGTTAGATAGGAGCCGGAGCGATGTATTTCCCCAATAGCTGTGGCAGACGGCACCCACACGCGTCTGCCGGTGACCTGGGTGGCCGGCGCGCGGCTCCGGTGGCAGCGTGACCGCGACTTTGGCCGGCCGCGGGACGGCGCTGCCGATATATTTCGGGGCGGCGTCTGGCGGCGGCGGTCTGCGCTTTATTGGAGCGGCTTCTGATCGATGGTGCCCGTGTGCAATGTCGGTGGTCGGCCGGCCCGGCCCGGCGGCGCCGAGAGGGCACATTCCGCTCCGAGCGGTCGGCCCGCTACTCGGCGCCGCCGGCGGACGCCTGCAGTTTGATCAGCCGTGACGAATTGCCCCCAGAGTGATGGGCTCACAATACCTCGCGTGCTAGACGTATAGGCAGCTGCGACGAAGGGAGGATAATGTTGGTGCTGGTGGGAGTGGCTGGAACAAAAGCTTTTGGAAAGTGGCTGTCTATTTCGATAAAATCGATTAGCTCAATGCGATGAAGCGAGTTTTTGCGCCTACGAATATAGACCCCGGTGTTGAAAAATGACTGCTGCCACGAACAATGTGCGTCATGTTTGTGACGCTCGAGGTGTTAGACAAGACGCTCACGTTCGTCACCTTTTGTCCCTCATTTTAAATTCGCTTTTCTGACGTTTTCGCTGAATTGTGCTGCATGTAATTAATTTTCGAGCGATATCGTAAAGGATCAATAGAGTGCGTGGCCAACAACTATATCCAAGTCAAATGTAGCATACAACGAATCACGGACTCTTCTCCCCAAAATGCATTCATACCACATACTAACAATATCCTTCGACATCTCAAACAAATTGAATCGACGATCGGCCGTTTTTGCTACCGCCATACTGACTGCATCTATGCTGATCGTCAATCTCACACTACGCATGGTTTCGCCTCAGGTGGACTTTTTCTGGATCAACCGCGACCAGCGTTCGTTCGAGTGGTTCGTGAACCTGCTCTCACAGCTGGAGATTGAACAGGCCGAGCAGGGAGGCGTCATGGACCGCTTCCTCGACATGCACATGTACATCACGTCGGCGCTGCAGAAGACGGACATGAAGGCCGTGGGCCTGCAGCTGGCCCTCGACCTGCTGCACGAGAAGGTGGGTGTGATGGAACCGGAGGAAGGGGTCGAGGAGGGGTGCCTTCTCGCCATATAGGGTGTAGACGATGATGGAGAGAAACACCAGATGACTCGAAGATAGTGTGTGTGTGTGGGGGGGGGGGGAGACTTTTTCAAGACATTCTAATGCATAGAATGATTCGCTGAATCATTTTATCTATTTATTCAAATGAAGTCCTGTAGTCCATTTCGTATTTCGAAGCGATAGATTAGACAGCATAAAACGCAGTAATAACACCGATCGCTGCTGCACTGTATGCTCTAACCATGGCTTTCCTCTGTCTCACAGGAGAAGCGTGACATGATCACCGGCCTGAAGACGCGGACGATCGCGGGCCGGCCCAACTGGAACAAGGTGTTCCGTCAGATCCAGGAGCAGAAGAAGGGCAAGGTGACGGTGTTCTTTTGCGGCCCGCCGCAGCTCTCCCGCACGCTGCGCTACAAGTGCGACGAGTTCGGCTTCAAGTTCCGCAAGGAGAACTTCTGAGTGGTCAGCGTGAGTGGGCTCGCTGAAGAGGGGAGAAGGAAGACGTGGAAGCGCCTGTTGAAAGAAGACACTGTTGTAAGAGTGCTCGGTTGAGCGTGAACATGTGTAACGATGCTGCCGTAAGTAGGGTAGAGACAACGATGGCTTATGCTTTAGCGTGGAGTTTGTAAGGGATAGAGCGCCGTGAGGGTCGTCGCCCAGAAACCGAATGACCGACCTGCGGAGTCACTGAGTTGTAGGAGTACCCGCTGAAGGAGGACCCGCTCCGTTACCGTGCGTCCATGACTGTGTGTCCGAGGTTGAGAAATGCTGAGTGAGAAGTCCTCTTCATGGGCTGAGTTCGAGAAGAGGGATGTGGGAGTGATCGTTTGAGAAGACTGCGTTGCTGGCGATGGATGGTGCTTCCAGGTTAGCAGTTGTTTATCGACATACGATGCATGACAATTCGAGAGCCATATCAACTGTAAATGCTTCGAGTTGACGACCAGAATCTTGACAAGACAAGCTTGGATACTTTCTTGAGAGCCATCAGATTATTGATGGCCTCACATGTCCTGGTGTTTTGTACATTTGCCTTAATTTTAATGCAATGGGTGTATGCCCATGTTTTAGAGGACTGATAGTGTCACGATGAACATATATTAATCGGTGTCGCTTGTATTCTTTCATGTATGTCTGCCTATATCACACTCAGATGACTTAGTAGTAATGAAATAAACCATACTCCAGAATCACCAACTTTTCAAGAATGTTCGGGATTCCGCGATATAGCTCAGTCGGGAAAGCGCTGGATCGCTGGGCCGAATGGAGATGAGATTGCGGTTCGAGTCGCGGTTCGAGTCGAGTTTTAGCCCGTGACGGCCGGGAATGGTATGTGTTCAGTCGCGGAGACCGAGTTGCAGGGTAAAGGAGCTCTGAAGGTACGAGCAGTTCTTGGCTTGGCTTAGACACATCAAAAGTTCCAATTTAGATGCGCTGTGTATCCGAAATTGTCCCGCAAGACACTATAGGTCAAGGATTGCACAAGTTTCGTTTAGCATGAATGCTGGCCTTAAAGGTAGTGTGCCAGCTTTCCTGGACCGTATGGAGTTAATGGCCCAGATAAGGACAACCGGATTTTTAGAACTTATCCATACCTTCAAAACTCATGGAAACGTCTTAAATTCTTCAAATTTTGAGTACCCCAGTGCGAATTTCGCCCCGACGGGTTGTCGGTCGTACCCCAACCACATTTCACACCACTATGAACAATAAATGCACACACTGAAATTGCTATTACCTATAGGCTCATCCAATCAAGTTTCGATAAACCCGTTCATCATCATCTCCTGCGGTTTCGAACACGCCTGTTAGGTGGTGCGGTAGACCGCGCCCAAAGCCAGGGCCCCGGTAACGTGAGGTAGCCGAGTCGGGGCAGCGTGCGCTGACCCAAGCCGGGGCCGCGCGTCTTCCCGGTGTCATGTGATACCCCGGGGCTGCCCGGGGATGCGGTAGACCGCGCCCAAAGCCGCGGCCCCGGCTTGGGTCAGCGCACGCTGCCCCGACTCGGCTACCTCACGTTACCGGGGCCCTGGCTTTGGGCGCGGTCTACCGCAGGTGGCTTCTGCTCATACTTTGTGGTGCGGTGGTGGTGCGTCGGGCCGCGCGCTCTGACTTCGGCCAAGAAAAATGCGTCAGCTGATCATTGTCATTTCTGCCACTTTCATGTGGTGAGATGGGGTCATAACTTAAAGGTAGTGTGCCAGCTTTCCTGGACCGTATGGAGTTAATGGCCCAGATAAGGAGAACCGGATTTTTAGAACTTATCCATACCTTCAAAACTCATGGAAATGTCTTAAATTCTTCAAATTTTGAGTACCCCAGTGCGAAATTCGCCCCGACGGGTTGTCGGTCGTACCCCACCCACATTTCACACCACTATGAACAATAAATGCACACACTGAAATCGCTATTACCGATATGCTCATCCAATCAAGTTTCGATAAACCCGTTCATCATCATCTCCTGCGGTTTCGAACACGCCTGTTAGGTGGTGCGGTAGACCGCGCCCAAAGCCAGGGCCCCGGTAACGTGAGGTAGCCGAGTCGGGGCAGCGTGCGCTGACCCAAGCCGGGGCCGCGCGTCCTCCCGGTGTCATGTGATAGCCCGGGGCTGCCCGCGGGGATGCGGTAGACCGCGCCCAAAGCTGCGGCCCCGGCTTGGGTCAGCGCACGCTGCCCCGACTCGGCTACCTCACGTTACCGGGGCCCTGGCTTTGGGCGTGGCTTCTGCTCATACTTTGTGGTGCGGTGGTGGTGCGTCGGGCCGCGCGCTCTGACTTCGGCCAAGAAAAATGCGTCAGCTGATCATTGTCATTTCTGCCACTTGCGTGTGGTGAAATGGGGTCATAACTTAAGAGACGGCTTTTTCATATCAATTATTTTACATAAAATCATATTTCAAACCATAAATAATGTTCGACAGCCAAATAAAAGAAACAATACCAATACAGGCTTACAGTTTAAGGCTCGACATTGTGTTGTCTACGATTAGACAGCTGATAACTCATTCCCGTACGTCGTAACTCTATAATGACCTTTGCTTATTGTCACATGTGCGCCGCATTCGCGATTGTTGCCGACGCCTGTTTGCAGGTCAGCCCACTACAGTTGTTATACATATCGAAAAACCGATAAACTTTTAGGCGAAAAAGGCACTATTCCAGGCCCATTTTTGATTTTCTTTGCGATATTAGGTAAAAACAGAAGCTTCTTATCCTAGGAAAAATAAAATGGGAAATCTTTCAAAGGTGGCACACTACCTTTAAGAGACGGCTGTTTCATATCATTATTTTACATAAAATAATATTTCAAACCATAAATTAATGTTCGACAGCCAAATTAACCCTATTAGTGGCAGGGGGGGGTTGTTTTTATCCACCCCTCAGGTTTTTCGGGAATATCTCCGAAACCGCTGAAGCTACGATGCTGAAATTTTCTGACTTTTCCTAAAACTAAACTGGGCACATTCCCTGAAAATTTCAAGTTCATAACTTTACCAGGGGCGGCTCCAGAGCACTGGGAATTGGGGGGTCCTATTCGTGAAGCGAGTCATTTGGGCGAAGATCACGATGCTGCACCAGTTTTACGAACAGTGAATGAAAGGTATCATGTGATAACATATACAAAGTTATTGTGCATCCTCTTTTGACACGTTTTTGCTATAATAGGCGGATCCAGGCGTCCAAAAAGGGGGGTTATTTTTTACCTCCCAACATAGGTGCCCTGACACCGCCTATGCATGACCAATACAATTTTAGTCGTTCTCTCATAAGAAAATTGTAACATAACAAGACCATTGCCACCCTTTTTAGAAACAGTACCAACAAAAACCTTATTTACTATACTTTTTGTGTACCCCCAATCTCAATGATCTGTATCCGCCTATGATTTTTGAAAATGCATATTTTTAGGATCCATGTGAATTCCTGGTTCATTCTCTATCGATCGGCAAAAGTTGCGTTAAGATTGGTTCAGAAACCTGGCCGTGATAAACAGTCTAAAATGTATCTGCAATTTGCCCTTTTTTACCCCCCTCTACCCCCCTATTGACATTTTTTATTTTATTTTTTTTAGAAATGTAGATCTCGTTGAGCCAAATCGAATGCCGTTTGAATTTTGAAAATCGGCCCGTTAGATCTCGAGATATCAAGGGGGGGTCGTAAACAGCCCCCCCTGCCACTAATATGGGGTAGCCAGGAGCCTGCCACTAATAGGGTTAAAGAAACAATACCAATACAGGCTTACAGTTTAAATTCGACATTGTGTTGTCTACGATTGGACAGCTGATAACTCATTCCCGTACGTCGTAACTCTATAATGACCTATACTTTTTGTCACATGTGCGCCGCATTCGCGATTGTTGCCGACGCCTGTTTGCAGGTCAGCCCACTACAGTTGTTATACATATCGAAAATCGATAAACTTTTAGGCGAAAAAAAGCACTATTTTAGGCCCATTTTTGATTTTTTTGCGATATTAGGTAAAAACAGAAGCTTCTTATCCTAGGAAAAATAAAATGGGAAATCATTGGAAGGTGGCACACTACCTTTAAAAGTTCGCCTATCTGCAACATTTGGACTAAGTTTGAAAAAGGCAATCGCGAGCCAGCAAGAGCTTGGGTACCGAACTTCCGAAACGGTCAGCACATTCTGCGATTGCATCGTGTTTCGTCCTAAGCATCACCTTATGAAGTACATAGCATTACTATATACGAGTATGCCCATTAGCCCCCTGTCGACTATTCCTTTTTTCAATGGATACTTTTCTTGACAGTTTTTATCGGTTGCTCTGAATAATCGAACTGATCTGTCGAGACGATATCGGTGTTGCCTGTGTCCGGTCGGTCGCTGGTGGGATGACCGGTCGGTCGAGATGACCGATCGAGCCGCGTCACCGATCGGGCCAGCTCGATTGGTCCCAGCAGTCGGCCGCTGCAGTCATTTGAAGAGCTCGAGTTCCGTTTTTGTTCTGGCTGGGTTTTTCGCGGCCGGAGGCTGGGACCGGCGCGCTGCTCTGTCGGGTCCCATCTGACGGGTATCGATTTCACCGGGACGGCCTGGCCTGCGGAGCGAGCGCCGCAGAGACCGTCCCGACTCGCACGGGGGAGGGATACGGAGAGTCTTCAGTATACGCAGAGCAAGGATTCCGAGCTGCTGGTCCGTGATGGAGTCAAAGTGGCAGACAGACTGAGTTACCAGTGCTGGCGAGCCATCGGTCCTCGAGCTCTGCTCTAGCTCCATCTCCTCTCCAGCAGGGACTGCCGATCCTCCAGTCTACACCGACTGAGGGGATGCTATCGAGACTCCGAGTCACAACTGGCCCTGGCCAACGGTTCTCGACGGAAACTCGATCGCCCACTTTAATATAGAGTAAAAGTTCGAGACGAATTTTAAATATCAATAATGCCCTCCGAAGTTCGCTTTCGCCCGCACCCTTTTCGAAGCTACGTATAAAATGGACATTACTATAGTCGTCAGTTCTGCCGGCCTAAATAAATAATTCCCGAGTGGCCGTTTTGCGAAAGGTTACCCTGTACGTGGCCTCCATACGCGGATTGGAACCATTCGACACAGACGGTCTCAGGGTTCCGCTCCACGGTCGGTTAGCAGACTGTCCATGGTGCAGCTCAGGGGCAGGGCTATACGGTACATTGAAATCCAAAATGCCTGCCGGGGATGTAGTGAAATGTAGTGGTGCAGCGGAGCGAGCGCTGGCTGGCCGGACCTGGCCGCTGGACGCTGCCCTGGGTACGGGCGGCCGTCACGCGCCCGCCGACGGTGAACCTGACACCGCAGGGGAATGGGGTCGGTGAACTGACGCCGCAGGGGAGGGGGCGGAGGGCACGCCCGGCGATTGTTCGGGATTAAGAGGCTGAGTCAGTCGGGAGTCAGGGCTGAGACTGGAAGGTGTTGTTGAGCGTGCTGTGGTGTGGCCGAGGTGGTGCAGAAGACCGTGCTTTGTCTGACTTTGTAAGCTTGGAATACTCACTTTTTTCTTGAGACCTTTGGATTTGCCGTGTGGACGAACTGTGGTGATCACAGACACCTCCTACAAGCTATTTCGGCACCTAAGATTATGGCCAGTTTTGATGTCAAATTAATTCCGGAATTCGACGGCTCCGGTGACGTGCTCGACTGGCTGGAAAAGGTCGAGCTAGTGTGCGGGCTGCAGGAGCCGCCAGTGAGGCAGACACTGGTGATACCGCTGCGGCTGAAAGGAGGAGCATCTGCTGTGTATCGGCAGCTGGTGGAGGCTGACAGGAAGGACGTGGTGAAGCTCAAGGATGCGCTGAAGCGTGCGTTTGCGGTGGATAAATACGCTGCGTATGAGCAGTTCAGCACCCGCCGTCTCCGCCCCGGGGAAACAGTTGATGTTTTCTTGGCGGAGCTGCAGCAGCTTGCGACGCTGTTTGGAGGAATGTCGGACGAGGGCCTGGGGTGTGCCTTTGTGGCAGGTCTGCCGGACTCTACCAGGCAGATACTGCGAGCTGGAGCGCGCATGGAGTCGTTAAAGCTCTCGGAGGTGGTGGACAGGGCTCGCGCCATCTTGCGAGAGGAGAACGGCGCATCGGAGGTGGCAGCCGTGGTGGTCAAAGAGTCACCAGGCGGTCGGGATCGCGGCCGAACCGTTAGTAGCGGCAGGAGAGAGCGCGGACCTTGCTTTACGTGCGGCCGCCTGGGGCATCTCGCCCGTGAATGTTCGGCCCGCACTGGCCCCCGCGAAATCCGGTGTTTCCGGTGCGACAAGATTGGTCACATCGCAGCTCGGTGTCCGGAAAACGCGGAGAGAGAGGAGGATCGTGTGCCGGCCTCCTCTCGGGATTAAGATGGAGCGGCGCACTACCAACGAGACACCTGAATGTGAACGGGGTGTTGTGTGAGGTGTTGATCGACACGGGATGTACCAGAACGGTGGTTCATTCATCGCTCTGCGCCGAGTGGAAGAGGCGTTCTGTGTCCATGGTGACAGTTAGTGGTCAGAGAGTGGACTGTGCGGGCACGGCTGAAACCGATGTTGGGGTACCTGGGGGTGATGCTGTGGTGCTTGATGCGTTGGTTGTAGCGGTGAAGCCGCTGGGTTTCGGTGCAATTTTAGGAATGGATGGTGTGAAAGCTCTTGGGGGTGTGACCGTGCGTTCTTCTACTGATGTGCGATTTGCAGGCGAGGGAGACGTGTGCGCCGGAGCAGGAGGCTCCGTGGATCTAGCGGTGGAAAAGGAGGACTTTCGAGTCGTGTTCGATGCGAGGGAAAGGCGCTGGACTGTCGAGTGGAAGTGGTCGGGAAAGAAACCGCCAGATCAACTGAAAAACGGAGTGAGCGAGTACCATGTGACGGATGAAGCGAGAGAGGACTATGAGAGAGAGCTGGAGACGTGGATCGAGAACGGGTGGCTGCTGGAGTACGACGAAGAAAAGCATGGCTCTCCCAAAGGGTTGATACCGTTAATGGCGGTGGTTCAAGAGAACAAGGCGAAAGTGCGGCCGGTCCTTGACTTCCGGGAAATGAACACTCACGTCGACACGTTCACGGCGGACGTTGACGTGTGCAGTGAGAAACTTCGTGAATGGCGCCGGACGGGTGAGAAAGTGGCACTCCTGGATCTGAAGAAGGCGTACCTTCAGATACATGTGGAGGAGTCACTGTGGCCCTATCAGACAATCGAGTTCAAAAACAAAAGGTACTGTCTGACGAGACTTGGGTATGGTCTTAATGTGGCACCCCGAGTCATGAAGACAGTTCTGGAGACAGTGGCGAAGCAGGACAAGAATGTGGAGAAGGCAGTATCGTCGTATGTCGATGACGTTCTGGTCAACGAGGAGGTAATGTCGGCCGAGAAGGTGGCCGAGCACCTTCAAGCCTTCGGTCTCGAGTGTAAGGACCCCGCTCGCGCACAGGAAGGCGCTCGGATTCTCGGCCTCCGAGTCTGGGGGGAGCAAGGCGCACTCATGTGGAAGAGAGACAACGATGTCCGAGAAGTTGCCGGACCGGTGACGAAGCGGAAAGTGTTCTCCCTCTGCGGGCAGCTGACGGGGCACCTTCCGGTGTGCGGCTGGCTACGGCCGGCGACCTCGCTCCTCAAACGACGTGCGAACAGAGCAGCAAGTGGCTGGGACGACGAGATTGACGACCCGGACGTGGAGCGTCTAATGGACGAAATTGTGAAGCGGGTCAGAGCAGAGGATCCTGCCAGGGGACGGTGGGATGTGAAGGGCGAC
This sequence comes from Amphibalanus amphitrite, assembly GCF_019059575.1. Classification (NCBI taxonomy): domain Eukaryota; kingdom Metazoa; phylum Arthropoda; class Thecostraca; order Balanomorpha; family Balanidae; genus Amphibalanus; species Amphibalanus amphitrite. Next base: position 499,812 of record NW_024881907.1, on the reverse strand, counting down.
AGAATCACAGTGTGGACGGATGCCAGTGCTCTGGCCATGGGAGTAGTTGTTGAAGTGGGTGACGAAGTAGTGGAAGACGGGAGCTGGCTTCGCCCCGACAATGGAGTACAACACATCAACATGGCAGAGCTAGACGCGGCCCTGAAAGGCGTGAACATGGCCATCCTGTGGGGCGCGGAAAGAGTCCGGTTGATGACTGACTCACGGACGGTGTACCACTGGATGACCGACCTCCTCAGTGGCAGGGCCCGACTGAAGACGAAAGCTGCCTCCGAAATGTTGATAAGAAGAAGGCTAAGCACCCTCAGGATGCTCGTGGACGAGTACGAGCTGGACGTGAATGTTCAGTGTGTCTCGTCGGCTGAGAACAAAGCGGACGCACTGACGAGAGTGCCGGACGCCTGGCAACGATTGCTTATGTGCAAAGAGGAGGCTGCAGCATGCGCTGTGGGAGACGGAGACGACCCCGACAGGCTGGTGAAAGAGGTGACCCAAATTCACCACGCTTCTGGTCATCCTGGTGTCCGGAGGACGCTATACTTCGCTAGGAGGGCGAACAAGCTCGCTACGAGACGACTTGCGCAGGCCGTGGTGTCGGCCTGCCAGACGTGCAGGTCTGTTGATCCCGCTCCTGAAAAGTGGCGCGAAGGCCGCCTGGAGGTCGACACCACGTGGGACAGAGTCGCCGTCGACGTGACTCACCATCATGGGTGTCTGTACCTAACGGTGGTGGATTGCGGCCCATCCAGGTTTGCGATCTGGCGTCTCCTGCGGTACGAGACCGCCGCATGCGTCATTGCGGAGCTGGCGGCGATATTCTGCGAGCGGGGACCGCCGGCAGAAATGTTGCTGGACAATGCCACCACCTTCCACAGCAGAGCGTTTAGAGCTTTCGCCAACGACTGGAACGTCGCAGTACGATACAGGGCGGCGCATGTGCCGTCAGGGAACGGAGTCGTCGAAAGGAACCATCGCTCCATAAAGGTGATTGCGACGAGAGCGAAATGTGGGGTGGCAGAGGCAGTATACAGGTACAATACAACGCCGAAGGACGACGTCACTGAAGCTACGACACCTGCTGGTATGGTGTATCGGTACGACGTCCGAGTGAAAGACGTCGACCCCGCTCCGACAGTGAGGGACGATGGACAGCGGGACAGCCGCTACCACGTCGGAGATGCTGTCTGGGTGAAATCACCGAGAGCACGCTGTGACGAGCAGTATGGCAGGGGAGTGGTGACTGGTGTGGTGTCACCGCAAACTGTCGAAGTTGACGGTGTACCAAGGCATGTCCGTCATCTGCGTCCGCGTGCAGACGAGGCAGAGCAACCAGTTTCCACAGAGGCAGAGCAACCAGTTTCTGGGGATGAGGAGCCCTGCTTTGTACGATGTCCCATCGACCGGCATGACCGAGACGACCAGCAAGACCAACAGGAGGAAGCTGCGAGTGACACAGAGGCTGGGCCGAGGCGAGGTACGCGGGCTCGGCCTGTCACGCAGTTGTACGGAGACCCCGTGCCGAGCGATGTCTTAGATACCTACGTATGAGCGTTGTTAGCGTGTGATGTGAGCACTAGCGTCTGTTGGTTGCGATCAGGATCGGGGGGGAGTGTAGTGAAATGTAGTGGTGCAGCGGAGCGAGCGCTGGCTGGCCGGACCTGGCCGCTGGACGCTGCCCTGGGTACGGGCGGCCGTCACGCGCCCGCCGACGGTGAACCTGACACCGCAGGGGAATGGGGTCGGTGAACTGACGCCGCAGGGGAGGGGGCGGAGGGCACGCCCGGCGATTGTTCGGGATTAAGAGGCTGAGTCAGTCGGGAGTCAGGGCTGAGACTGGAAGGTGTTGTTGAGCGTGCTGTGGTGTGGCCGAGGTGGTGCAGAAGACCGTGCTTTGTCTGACTTTGTAAGCTTGGAATACTCACTTTTTTCTTGAGACCTTTGAATTTGCCGTGTGGACGAACTGTGGTGATCACAGACACCTCCTACAGGGGACTTGGATGCTGATGAACTTTGGTTCAATCGCAAGGTAACAACAGTTTCTTCGTTTTATCAAGCAGGCTGCCAATGTTGAAATATTTCTGACATAAAACTGTGTCGTCAGCATATCATCCACTGCGTTATCCGTCAAAGTCATGAATCACATGGTCCGTATTGTATTGATGACACATGACAGCTCGTAGGATCACAATTTAGGCGGGCGGGCGGTTGGGCGGGCGGGAGAGGAGAGGCGGGCGCGGGGGGGGATGGGTCAGCAGCAGGCGGGGCCGGCGGGCGGCGCACGTGCAGCAGCGCTCGTGTCGACGAGGGCGGGGCTCTGGCCCTCAGACGACCGGTGACGCCGCCGGCTGCGGGCCGCCCGCCGGCCCTGTACAAAAGTATGACAAACGCCGCGAGCCGGCGCCGGCGTCGGTGGAAAGGCGAGCCGCCCTCTGAGTCGGGGCGGGCCGCCCATCTGACCTGAAACCTGAGACGGCGCCGCCCGGCCGGCCGGGTGACGGCCCAGCGCCGCCGCAGGGCTACTGTGACACCTCTGACCGCGGGCAGACTGCGGCTGGTCCCGCACACCGCGTAACAACGTCCCGGTCACCGACATCGGGTCATACACAGCTCTCACACATACACAGACACCCAGCGACCGGCCTGTGACCGCGGCACAGGTCACCGGACACAGGAACACAACCGACACTGAGCGGCCCACACAGCGCCTCTCCGGTCACAGCTGGTGCGGTCCCCGCTGACCCCTGGTCTGACCTGACCTCTGACCTGACCTCTGCTCTGTCCCGCTCCCTGGTCTGACCTGACCCCTGACCTGACCTCCGCTCTGCATCGACCCCTGGTCTGACCTGACCCCTGACCTGACCTCTGCTCTGTACCGCTCCCTGGTCTGACCTGACCCCTGACCTCACCTCTGCTCTGCATCGACCCCTGGTCTGACCTGACCCCTGACCTGACCTCTACTCTGTCCCGCTCCCTGGTCTGACCTGACCCCTGACCTGACCTCTGCTCTGCATCGACCCCTGGTCTGACCTGACCCCAGGCTCCACCGACCCCTGATCTGACCTGACCAGGTCATCGTTCAATCACCCACCCCACATGGCACTGACTGCATCCTCCGCGTCGCATACGCCATGTTTTGGGCGAATTCCGTCGACTATCAATCGTTTCCGGTCGGCGCTTCCTTTCGGTCGACTGGCTAGTGACTCGGAAGATAACCAGTCACTATTCAGACCGACTGGAGCTGGAATGGGGGCCTCCGCCCGTCTCTTTGGTCGTCTAAGGAAGGGCGGCAAGCTCCATCGTGGCATCTACCGAACCCGTGCGAGTCAAAAACAGATTCACCAACTGTGAAACATTAATGCCATTATTGTTATATTAATTAGGTAAGTTTGAACTTTAATGCAACGCGGACAGTTGATTGCTTGAGTGAAAATGCAAAAATATACTGTTGATTGAGCATTTAATCGTCCGTATTTCCCCGCCGCCTGCTCCGTTTGAGCCGAGGCTGGTCCTGAGCCGTCACTTGTCATAACCAGGGCGGCGCACTGGCCCGTCATCAAGTTCGGAGGGAGTGGGATGGCGCGGAAAAATACGATAGCGGTGCGCCGTCCGACGACAGCTTCTCTCCACTTCCCAAACTTAGATTAAAAACGACGGACGCGAAAAGCACTCTTTTCCGCGGCCGCTCATCATTTTGGCAGCGACCGACCGACTTCAGGAGGCTTTGTCACCTCGGAAACGCAGCTTTTGAGAGCTCTGCCTCAGCCGCGACATTAAGTTCTTTTCTGATGTAAAGTTAATGTATTGAATTCCGAATACAAGCTTGTCTAATCGTTTGCGAGATGTTTTAGTCATGTGAAACAGAGATAATTGATTCGCTAAAAAATATAGAGGTAACATGCTTCCAAGATGGATGGTCAGCCAATGATTTTTTTCGCTGTTTAGCAGGCAATATATTATCAATCACGCGTCAGTTGTTCGAAAAGGCGTGGAACGTTAACTTTTTGAGCAGCGAGCAGGGCGTTGGTAACTCCCTGGGGGGGGGGGGGGGGGGGGGTCAGAATGCAGATCAGGAGTCAGGGATACCGCACTCGCACCCGCACCCGCTCCAGCACTTACACCCCATGTGCACCAGCACCAGCACTGAGATCAACAGCAACACCCGCATCCTTCCGTGCACCCCTGCACCCCGCCCTGCACCCTCCCTGCACCCACTCAGCTGCGCGCAGCCAGCCGACACACAAGCACGGGTCGTCCACCGGCTATGGAACGAATGGAAGCGTATCATTTTGAGAGCGCACAGAGCGACACACACACGCACACACACACACACACACGAAAACGCATCGCCACAACGGCACGTGCCACCACAAATAACATCGCACACATACGTGCTGCTCCAACGTCACTGGTCACGGACAGACTAGCATCGCACTCAAGATAGCCTTTCAGGTCTGTTGGTAGTAAAAATACTCATACACCACAGAGAGATCGGTCGCCGGCGCGTCACACCTGTCGCCGGCGCGTCACGCCCGCGCCACCAGTGTCTGTGCGCCAGCGGCGCGCTACAAGTACTGCACGATGTCGCACTTGACGGTGATGTTGGGACAGGAGGCAGCCGCGTGCACAGGCGCCGGCCGCGCGCGCTGCCGCTCACTGACCAGTTTGTGAAAGATGGGCAGGATGGCGCCCGACAGGGGCCCGTCGCCGCCGGCCGGCGCTGCCGACAGGCTGAGGGGCGCGTCACCCAGCAGACGGGGACAGGAGGCCGAGGAGCGCGCCGAGAATGACGACCGGTCCGGCTGAGGAGCGTCACCGCCGTCTGTGGGAGGAGGGACGGGTGCCAGGGTCAGGGGAGGGTCAGGGGAGGGTCAGTAGAGGGTCAACTGGAGGTCAATAAGGGATTAGTTATGGAGTGACACCTCTGTGAAGGGGGGGGGGATGGGGGGAGGGTTAGAGTGGAGGTCAGAGGGAGGGTCAGGTCCAGGTCACCGCCACCTGCGTGTGGTGGACAAGGGACGGAAGGTCAGGCTCAGGTCACCATCATATGTGATAGGTGTAATTACTAATTGATAATGGGTCAATGTGATATTTTAGAGGCATGGAAACGTAGATATATTTTATACCTATATTTATGTAGGTACTCAAAAGCCTTACGTAGGTATGTCATCGTAGAGGAACTAAAACTTTCTGTTAGCATCAGAAGGACGCGTTTTGTGCTCCGCAATGGCTCGCCACGACTTTGCGTGTACGACGCCAATAACAAGGCGCGTGATACACCGCTTTTTGCCGGCAGCCATTCGACGTGTGGGCCACTACATGTGACGGAGTGACACGGCGCTCCACCGCCGCCGGTCACAGCACGGGCCGCCACTCAATAACCGTCCCAGACAATCCAATTACACGCCAATACGGCACATCGCAAATACAAGCCGCGCATAATGGAGCGCCATAAATATTCTGTAAGCTGCTCAGCGGCGGTGTGGCGGCCCCCCAGGACGCTTCTTGTCTGTGTCGATGTGGTCCGCCGTACCCCCCCGGTCAGCCGCCACACGTCACAGGCGCGCTGTCACATGTCCAATGAAAAACGGTATAAATACGGTGTGAGGGACGCAGATGAGAAGTGTAGCGGAGTGGCTCTGGGAGCCGCTAAACAGTTTAGATCACAGAGAACGGACAAATCGATCACCTGATGCAATGCGTGTTGCGTAACCTACCAAAGTAGTTATGTTAGCATGTTTTGCTCACGATAACGTACCACATGAAAATGACGAAACGAAGAGAAAGCAATAGAGAAGCAAGAGAAAGAGAAAGAGAGAAAAAGAGAGATTGAGAGAGAGAGAGAGAGAGAGAGAGAGAGAGAGAGAGAGAGAGAGAGAGACGAGGCGAAGAGGAAGAAGGGAAAGAGTGCGAGGAGCACACGTCGCCGTCGGCAATTGACAGCGCCGGTACAAGTTTGGTAGCCCGCCGGCCCACCCACCGAGAGCCGCCGCCGACGCCAATGTGATTGGCGCACTGTCCCGGAAACTCGGTAATTGAATTTCATCGACCGCACTGTGCGATCTCGCACTGTGGCGGCGCGCGCCAAAAGCAGACACTTTGAAGGAATGTGGGCCCATTTCTGGCGCACACTGAGGCATCTCCCCCGGGAGTCGCCTCAAAGTCCCCGCGCGGCAATCATTTGAGCGCCGCCTAAAGAGTGTTTTACAAAGTGGAGTGTGCGAGCCAACACTCCAATGATGGGAAAATGTGCGACGCTAAAACTTAAACTTGTGTACCTGCGTGTGCTGTTGAAAATTGTGTAACTAGTTATTGTAACTAACTAAATTGTGGGCTGAGCACTGGCGGATCCAGGCTTGCGTTTTGGGGGGGGGGGGGCCAACTCATGCAGGAACCAAACCCCCAAATCCCCCAAATCCTGTTTTCTCATCGGATTTAGGGCACTTATTTTTCGTCACAGCCCTGACACTATGCATATTTTTTTAACTAAAAAGAAAAATATATAAATGGTAGCCCACCCGACCCATGCCTTTATATTACTTTGTAAACACTTACCATTGCTTTTGTCGACCAGTTAACCCGCTTCCAGTCAGTGCTTGGGTCCCTTTGCGGGCCGGGAGGTGGTAAAACACCCCCTGTCTAACTCGGCTTCTGGGCCACGCACTGATTGAACTATGTTTCATTATCGTTTGGGGGGAGGGGGCAAACGGGCCACTTTAGGCTAGGCCTCTGGGAAGGGGGCATGGCCCTAAATGCCCCCTCCCTGGATCCGCCAGTGTTAGAGACCATTGGAGCTGCAGTTGGGTACCTCAGACGTCAGGGTACGCCCTCAGATGTATAGGACTCGCATGGAGACCTCTTATGCTATAGTGGACTGAAAGGACCCAAAGGAGCCTGTCTAGGGCTCCCGGAGATAGACGTGGGCCCTCAGGAGCCCGCCAGAGCCCCCAATGAGGGATAAGTGAGGGATACCAAGTGCCTGCAATTGCATATTGCATAAGCCATAACGCCTTCACAAATCAATATATACCAGTATAGCGCCTTTTGGGGCGACTAACGGAGCGAGCGAGGGGGTGAGTCTTGCACGTGCGAAATTTCGAGGGGGTACCTCCAACTGACTTGTGCACGGCACCCTACTGACCGGTTTCTAGCGATGTGCCAAATTTGAGCACAATCGGCCCAGCCGTTCTCGAGATCTGGGAGCGGCATCCTGCACGTGCGCACGTGCAAAATGGGTCCCAACTGACTTGTGCACGGCACCCTACTAACTGGTCCCTAACCGTGTACCAAATTTGAGCGCCATCGGTCCAGCCGTTCTCGAGATCTGGAAACGACCCCTGCACGTGCGCACGTGCAGCAGCACCCCAATTCTGGCACATGGATATGCAGTGCCTAGTGGGTGCCTACCTACATGCCAACTTTCAGCGCAATCGGCCAAGTAGTTACCGAGATATTGCAACAATTACAAAACTGAAACCCCTTCGTTTTGCACGTGGCACGTGCATAAGGGGTCACCCACATGCATCGGGAATAGTCCAATACTTGGTAGAAGGAATGAAGCTACCCTACAAAAATTACCGCTTGTAAATCGGTCAAGTGGTTGCTGAGATATAAGCAGGGTTGTATACCAATCAAGTCGATTGAATTGATTGATTTGTTTCAACGCGTATTTTGAGTTGATTGGATTGAGTCGATTGACTTTTCGAGATGACTGGTTGACTGACTCGTTTGACTTTAGCGACTGGTTGACTGATTTGATTCCCGAAAATTAGAGTGACTCGTATGGTTGAGTCGATTGAATGGAAAGTTCAAATAAGTTTTAGTTGACGAAAAATAATGACACCAATGGGGGCGTTCCACGAGAAGCTAATATAGATGTCGCTGCTAGTCAAAGCCTCAAAGTTTTTTTGCGCAGATGTTCCAAATGCGGCGCAGTCATATCGTGTTCATCTTTGCTTTTTTGTACTGGAGCTGCTCGCAGTTGCCATTGTAAACGAATCAGTTTCATGGAAATGATGACTGACTGACGCTGGGAAGAAATTGCGAATATACTGCGTATGTCCTTCGAACTTGAATCTGAGTAGAGTTTGGAGTCGGGTTTATCAGATTGTGATTTAACTTGTTGAAAAGACGATCAGAAGCGTTAGGTAAAAGCGTTAGAAGGCCTTGGATAAAATAAAGAAGCTTGCAAACATGGTTGGCTGGTGTGTTCCTGGATGCAGTAGCACTGTTGGAGGGCACAAAATACCACGTGAAGAGAAGGTGAGCCAAGTGAATAGCCCGGTTACCACACGTCATATAACATTTTCAATATTTCTATGTCCAAATGGCAAGGTGGACTTGAAATTTTGTCAGAGATTTTAGCTCATTAAATTTATCAGTCATGTACATGGGTGGATAATGTGGTATGACAGGTGTGGCATGACCCAGACCACAACATAGATACTAGGCCACACCGAGATGTTCCTCGCTACACCAACTTTTGCAACCATTCTCCACCAAGGGCTTTGTGTACAAGAAATTGGCATATATTTGCTGCTGATACAGCCTGAAGGGCATACCTATCATGGATTGATCATGTGTAGTATATCATGTCGGCTGCCTGCCATTTAAGTACCTATGCCATTGCTGAAACTCCTTTTGAACTTTCCACAGCCTTTTGGCTTAAAGATGTCTCACTGAGGCCGTAATGTCAGTTTTCACATGCAACTTGCACATTCTTATAGTTAAATTGGTCTTGATACCCTGACCTGGAAATTCTTACCAATTCTTTCCACCAGGTACCAATTCTTTCTTTTAAAAATGCAAATCAGGACAAAATTCATTCGAGAACAAAGACATCCATAATCAGTAACTTCAAAGATTGTGAAGGAATGCAACACAATTCAATACAAAATATCATGCCAAGGTCAATAAATAGCAATTCTTTGCCAGGTAGTTCATACCTATTAACATTCTACCTTTGTTATTGTGTTCATTTTGATGCATAATCTAACCACAATTCCTCCTGTTTTGCTTTCAGTCAGGAAGCAGCTGAAATAAAATGCTGTCCCAAGCATTTTCCCATGGACTTCTGCAAAGAATAAGGTAGAAGTGCAGAGGAGAGCCAGGAGCATACAAAGACAGCACACATCTAAACAAGAAGATGTTGCTGAAGAGCCTGATGCAACTCTTGATAGGATAGGCAACTTTGATACAGTTGAGGAAGTTGTTGCTGAGAATGACTACCATGAAAATGCTGAAGTCGCTGATGAGTCTGCAGTTGCACCTCAGCCTGAGCGTGCTGATAAATCCGTGCAAGCAGAGCAAAGTAGCGTGAACTTCTCAGTAGACCGCTTCAGTAACAATGACAAGGCCATCAAGTTCTATACCGGATTTGATAGCTTCGAGCACTTTCGGATCGTATTTGACTGTCTGGGTCCGGCAGCGCATAGGCTTCAATATTACCCGGATGGCTCTGCTTGCACGGTGATCCCTCCTCTAGACTGTTTCTTCATTACACTGGTAAAGTTAAAGAGAAACAAAGAACTTTTTGAACTGAGCATGATGTATGACGTGTAAGTCTCGCTGATATCCAACATAGTCATCACATGGGTGAACTTAATGTATCGCGAGTTTCTGGACATGGGACTAGGTTGTGGGTTCGGGGCGGGCCGCAGCGAGGATTCAGGGATCACAAAGGTGATTATAGACTGTACAGAGGTAGCAACTGTGAAGCCTGGAAACGTGATCGCGCAGCACGCCACGTATAGTACGTACAAATCTACAAACACCATGAAGACACTAGTGGCAATAACACCCTCGGATATCGTAACTCACGTTTCCCAGACATATGGTGTAAGCACCAGCGATAATGCGATAGTGCAGGAAAGCGGCTTGTTGGAGAGCCTCGGGCCGGGAGCGGAGGTCATTGCTGACCGTGGATTCACTGATCGTTGCCTCGCCGAGTCTAGATCTGTGAAGCTTGTGACCCCAGCCTCGATGAAGGGTAGAGGACAGTTACCGCCTAGCGAAAGAGCCGCATCGGGGGCCCTGTCATCTCGACGCATACACGTGGAACGTGTTATTGGGTTAGCCAAGACCTACGCTATTCTATGTGTGTGTCGGATGTGTGTATCTCAGGTTAAGCTAAGCACGGAAATAGTGTACATCTGCTTCATGCTCGCCAACTTCCGAAGGAATATAGTGAAGTAAGCGTACCACACTCCAGCGAGTCGAGAGGTTCTGAATGTCCTAGTGTCTACCTATGTATGTCTCTGACTTACTATGTTCCGACAGATCAATGAATACACGTCTCATATTACATCAATTTTTGCAGTTTTCAGAAACGTGTAATACAGGGACGTATCAGGCGCGTGTAGTAACAGAGTTGAGCCGAATCTCAAATACCAGGCAGCCGTATTAGTACAGTACAACAATATAATTAAATATATACTCAGATAATCGACTCTCCTTCCTCTCCTCATCCGCATAACTCACTAGTCGCAGCCTATCAAAGCCTGCAAAATGTATGCGCGCCAGATTTGTACCAGCTGCGCCAAACGCCTTTGAGGCTTTGCATAGCAGAGCCACCTGGTGGATTAGTTTCCCCTAGAACGCCCCATTGATGACACCAAAGATCACAAAACTACACTGAAAACTGCTTGTCATCACAACTGCAATATGGGGTAGATGGCCAAATAAAGAACAGGGCTTAAACATGAATAGCCAACTTTGACTTTCAACTGCAATAACTGCTCCAATCCTGGTAATAGAACCTGGCGATGCACCTACCTACCTTTCTGCGCTCAGCAGGAAACGTTTTTTTTTTTTAATCCAGATGATAAAGTGCAAGGCCCTATATACTAATAAAGTGTGATTAATTAATAATTCACATTTCCACATCTCCTCAGAAACAACCCACTGAACTCATCTGAAACCCCTACAAAAATAACTGAAACAAAAGTGCCGTTTTCGTCTCGCTAATTGCGTTTACGTACCTAATTAATAGCTAATTTGCTGCATTGTTTAATTTGCAGCAGAACGTTTGTTGATCCTTTTCTCCTGAGAGCCTAAGCATAACATATTTAATATATTTCATTTTTCTTAAAGTATTTTACCGAATATTATTAAGTGGTTTCATTTCAAATGAAATAATAATTAAAACGAAATTGGTGTTGTACAACCGATTTATTTTATGATGATCTACCATACTACATGATAATCAATGACGTCATCTTACCAAAAAATTAAATGACTTAGAATAAGGATTTATAAAAGCTTAGCATACTTATTGGCAAAACGTTTTTCGCAGTCGCACCGTGCCGTTTTCGCGTTTTAATTTTCCTTGTTCCTACTTCCTTTGTCCTTAACTTATCCTGTGGTTCCAGAGTCCCTGTCCTCTCCATTTCCTTTTAAATATATTTTTAATCCTCATCCCTATCCCCCAGTCCTAACAGTTTCAAATTGTATTGCAATAAAATGTTTTGAATTCTTCACATAGGTACCTAACATTGACATGCCACGTCCAGAGTCGTGGACCGCTAAATGCTTCAAATCTCTTCCTTCCCAATCTGACAACATCCCACGTCTCAAATGCACATTGTGTGGAAATATTTTTCAGGCTGCCCGTCAGTCTCTGGTCTAACCGAAACCGTCACATGCAGGTAAGATATTTATTTCTATTTCCCTATGGTTAATATGTTATTGATGCATATTATCCATTAAAATAGACATGGTGTAGGGTAAATGGCCAAATCACGAACACTGCCAAAATCCGAGCAGCCAACTTTCAACTGCAATATCTGATATTTAGTGTAAATGGAGTTGGAATATGGCCAAAATTAAATTGACAACTTTTAGGTGAAAGGTGGTGATTTGGGTTAAGGGGCGAGTCAACTACTGGGTTATTTTGCACCCATTAAATGAAACTTCTGCTCCAATTCTACCCATTGAACCTCAATATCATGATCCACCTGTCCATCACTAGGTATCCTTCCTTATTACATAGAAACTTTGAATGGCATGGCAATTTATAATTTTAAATGACAATATTTTTATGTTTCTTCTGTAGGTAGGTAGGTAGGTAGGTAGGTAGGTAGGTACACCAGACTGCTATGGACACTTTTCCAAGTTGGTGGGGCAAAAAACCTAATGTATGTCTTTGTTTGAGTCGTTTGATTGAGTTGATTGATTCCTTTCATTGTCGCGTTTGAGTCGATTGAATCAATTCCCGAAAACTGCTCTGACTTGATTGATTTGATTGGTTTCCCAAATTTGTCGTGATTGAATTGATTGCTATTGATTGAGTCGTATACAACCCTGGATATAAGCCTCGCAAAAGCGTCCGCACGGCCGGCCGGCCGGCCGCTCATACTCAGAAATTTCCGTTAATCTAAGGAAAGACTCCGCTCGCTTCGCTCGCTCCGTAATTATGTATCAGTGGCAGATCCAAGGGGGGCCACATGGGTCATGAACCCCCCTTGGTACGCCCGGGGGAACCACAGGCCTGTCAGGGGCACCACCGGCCTAGCAGGGACACCACCAGCCCGCCAGGGGCACCACAGGCCTAGCAAGGGCACCACGGGCCTGTGAGGGGCCCCACAGGCTTGTCAGGGGCACCCCAGGTCTGTCAGAGACACCAGAGACCTGCCAGGGGCGCCGCCGGCCTCGCAGGGGCACCATGGACCAGTCAGGGGCACCAGAGGCCTAGCAGGGGTACCACAGGCCTTACAGGGGCACCACCGGCCTTGCAGGGGCACCTTGGGCCTGTCAGGGGCACCACAGTCCTGTCAGGGCCCAGGGGCACCACAGGCCTGCCAGGGGCACCACCGGTCTAGCAGGGGCACCATGGGCCTGTCAGGGGCCCCACCGGCCTCGCAGGGGCACCACCGGCCTCGCAGGCATCACGGCATCACGCAGGGGCACCTTGGGCCTGTCGGGGGCATCACGGGCCTGTTGGGGGCACTTTAGGCTTGTCAGGGGCACCACAGTCCTCTCAGGTCCCAGGGGCATCAGCAGCCTAGCAGGGGCACCCTAGGCCCGCCAGAGGCACCACAGGCCTGCCAGGGTCCAGGGGCACCACAGGCCTAGCAAGGGCACCACGGGCCTGTCAGGGGCACCTCAGGCTCCCGTGCCCCCCCCCCCCCCCCCGGATCCGCCAGTGATGACACACCACGCGAAACACCGCCAACTACCAGCTGCCGCGCCATAAACACGTGCCAACAACAGTCTTTTTTGAAGGTCGACTCCGCTCGCGCAACTTTTGACTGACCCTCACTGCTACCATATTGCTTCCATATTATGCTGTGGAAAGGTTTACTTCACCAAGTGGCTAAAAACCTCTATCAAGGTATATTTTCTTAGCAATTTTTCTGACGTTTTTTTTTGGGGGGGGCAAACAGGCCACTTTAGGCCTTTGGGGGGGGGCCATGACCCCCGTGGCCCCCCCTGGATCCGCCAGTGGGGCTGAGGATGGGATGTATTTAAAGCTAACCGCTTCCATAGGAGGCTGACGAAAAGGTAGTCCGGCTACTTATGAGAACTAAACGGGTCACGCACATACGGTTCCAGTTCCTGAGAACGCATATTTGACCGAAGTATTACCTGTGACCACACGCCTACATTGTGTGACATAGACGGGGATATATCCGTCTTTGAGAGCTCCAGCAAACACAGTTACGGCATTTAATCTGGCGCCGTCATCCGTTAAGCCAATTACTGCAGTGTTGGCAGAGCCGATCACGGCCGTGCTGCACAATTAAGTACGTTTCCTTTTGTTTGAAGGTCAGACATGCGAGCCGCCGGCGCCGCACGCAAACTCTCCATCGACGGCAGCATGGAGCTGCAGCCCCGCCCCGTCGGTCTCCGTCGCCGTCCTTGTCGGAGCTGGGACCGCCGCGGTCGGTCTGTGGTCCAGATCGACCGCCGGAGTGGGGCGGCCGGCGCCTCCCAGCCCACTAATTCCCACCCCAGGGACCGCGCGGCACCGCTGATCAGCTGGGCGCCGATGAGCCGTGGTGGGGCAGTCATTACACAGGGGCCCGCTGAGCATAGACTCTCACTACAACTGAGCCGCCGTGGGATAGTCATTTACACAAAGCTACAGACAGGCTCCCACCACAGCTGAGCCGCGGTGGGGCATTCGTTACACCACAGACCGAATGACAGACTCTCCCCCAGCTGTGGTGCAGTGAGGCTGTCATTATACAGGGGGCACTCGAGCTACAGACTCTTACCACTACTGCATATAACTGCTACGGCCTGCATGTGGCCACTGAAAGGCCCACGCTTCCAACTGTGAACCATATTTGATGATACTGGCGCTATGGGAATCGGGCGTTTTGGTTTAACATTTCACTTATCCCGTGCAAGCCAATCAAGCTCCATGTTATCATGTTATCATTGTTTGTTTTAAAAGCCTACGTGGGCAATTTACCCAAATGTGCAGCAGCAGTTGCAGCAACTGCCGACGAAGACATGTCTAGTGAGGTAATGCAATGTCTAAAGAAGGAATTGATCATGCATTGGTGATGAAACAACAATGTAAAGATTGCAAAGAGCGTAAAGGTGGAGATCGTATCAGGACTTGCGTCACATAAGCTTTGCTTCAGAGTGCGTTAACACGCGCAGTGGAAGGGGGGGGGGGGGCGGATTTCGCCCACCCCTCCTGTTTTTCGCCAATAACTCGCGCCGCAAACATAATATCAATGTGAAATTTTGGCTACCTGTCCAGAATTGAACTGCAGATCTTCTCGTGCAAGAAATAAGAAAATCGGTTCGCAACTTTTCTAGTAATAGCGGTGTAAAGTCAAACATCCTGCCGCCGCGGCGGCGCAGCGGCGCGGCGGCCGGCGCTAGCCGTTACGCGCCGCCTGAATTGTAGACTGTGCCGGGGCGGGACGGTTCCGTCTTTACATCGCGCTCCTTACCGCTGATTATATTCGATTCGCGTCAAATTTGATGAGAAGCCTAAGAAATGTACAGGCAATATTATTATCAAAGAATTTTGAAAATCGGCCGGTAAAAACTTGAGTTATGAGTGTGTAAACACAAAATTGTGATTGCCGCTTTTCCCGCGTCGGCCGATCCCGCTTCAGCCGGCGACATCTTACCCTTAGCAGGCTTCTAACTGCCGTATTTATTGTTTGATTAACTAGAAATTCACCATACATACTCACAAATGTATGTTCTTTCGTAAAGTGAAAGAAAAAAGAAAATCGGCCGGTAACTTTTTGAGTTATCGGCGTGTAAACGCAAAAAAGTCCCTCATATGGCAGATTTGTCCACATTTGACCTCATTTGACCTTGAAGATATTGACCTAGGGTCATGAAATTCACACACAACAGAGTTCCCCAGGGCCCCATCTACCCTCCAAATTTCGTCTTCCTAGCTCCACTGGGAGCTGAGATCTTAGGGGGGCGCCATCCGCCCCCCCCCCTTCCACTGGGCGTAGTATTCGCAACCCTTCCACTGCGCGTGTTTAAACTGTGCATTGTGTGTACTGTGTACCTATGTGTGTGTGTGTGGGGGGGGGGGGGGGGAGGAGGTTGACGGAGACTTGTCTTACATATGTCCTCTGCACCCAAGCACATATTTATGCAATAATTTCACCATTTACCATATGACCGGATCAAAGGGCGACATTACGTTACCAATCGTGTGCAGCTGTCTCTCTCAGGCAGCTGCAGATGACAGCGGGAATCGACTGGTGATTACGGCCAGGCAGGCAGACGTTTCAACTGTTAGGTGTCATCTGGCGCGAAAACAAGCCATCACTGAAATCCTGAACTGATAACGTTTGACTCGATCATCTTGAGGTACCTTATGCTGTTTTATACTTCCATGTCATGACATTGCGAAATCATGTACATGTCGCCGCTTAGAGAAGCACACCTTTCCTTTTTTTTTTGGTGCACCGTTTAGAATACATAGATAATAAAATTGTAAGAAAGATAACACAAAAACTTCACTTTGCGATCCATATAATGTGTGAAATATGCATGCCCAATAGACCAAAACTGTCACATTCAGCGATTATTTTTTTGCCAAGTCAAATGATAAACTGTCTGGTCACTTTAAATTCATGACCATAAGTTAACAACAAATTTACAGCTGGCTGAGTTATCATCAGCGTTTGGCATTCTTTTAGCCGAATATGCTTTTATTGCTTCTATACATAAACACGCCATCATATGCTGCATAGTGGACTCGAGCATTCATCAATAGAAGGCCCGCGCTCAATCAATGTCATCCGCTATGTCGCAGAAAGTTTCAGAGTGTCGGGTCCTGGTGAAAAATGCCCATGAGAAATCACTGTGGCATGTAGGCTATAAACTCCAATGGTATCATTAATTCAAATGATTAAATACGTTACATGACCTGCTGGATTCAAAGAAAATTAAAGGCAACAGTACCGAGACGACATTGTTCCGACACCGACCCTGTTTAAAATGGAAACCTCACATTGTTTGTGTTATTTCCTGCATGTGAAACAATTGCTAGCGTCACATCGAGCCTCTCCTCTAGATAGTTCCGACCGCGCCCGGTCTACCATCAGTCAGCAGAACTGAGCCCCAGAACTGCCCGAACCAGGCCGAGACATCACCTCGTTTGGTGGCCGGGCGCCGCTCGCAGTACAAAAGCAATCTGAACTGGCCCCAAATCAGCCCGAGGCCACGGCCGGAAATGGGAATCGTGCTCCTCATGCGACCAAAACACTCTCCTCTCGAACTGAGAGGAGGGTGGCCTCTGCTCCCCGGCCGGCTGCCCCGCTGCCGCAGGACTCAGGAGTGACGCGAAACGCTGTCCAACTGCCGAACGATACAATCTCAAAACACGGCGACGTTACGCACTTCTAACATTTCGCATGTGAAAGGCTGTACATATATGTTTATTTTGCAAAAAAAGATAAACGTTTTCATTGAAGACAAGCTAGTTATGTATGCAATTAACTAATTGTCTTTTTGAACGTAAATCACCCATTTAACCCTCGGCCTGGCAGGGGGGGGGATCGATGCGACCCCCCTAAGGTTTTTCAAAGATAGCGTAAAAACGGCGGCGCGCAGCGCCGCCAAATTTGGCACAGCTTATAGGGCAGCCTTTGTACATATGACCTGAAAATTTCAGGTCCAGATGACCTTGGGTCAGGTCACCAGGTCAGAAAAACCGGTACAGGGTCATGGTCAAATTTCAATTTTTTTTTGCACCTGTCCAACTCACAGTTTTTGACTGATTTCCTTCAAACTTTCAGGATGTGCTAAGTTCACCGAGTTGTATAACATATAATTCGGGTTTTTTGAGGTCACTGACCTGAGGTCAGTTAGAGGTCATTACGTCGTAATGTTAAGCCTATGGGAAAATACTAAATTCGGAAAATACTGGAGATATCCGCTTCCTTCTATCACTTTTGTGCTTTGAAACCACAGTACTTAACAGCAGGTCACTTGGTGCTTCTTTGTTTGGCGTAATTATCCATGGGTCAGGTCAAATGAGGTCAGCTGAGGTCAAATGACGTTTTTGCCAATAACTTGGCCCATAATGACGCTAGAGCTTAAAAAATGGTGTCATTGTGTTCCTGGTGATCAGCCGAATCCAACGATATGCGATATGATGCAATTTGGCTAACTTTAACTTAATTGATTAATTAAAGTTTACTTAAAAATTAAGAAAAACTTTAAGTATACTTAAGCAAGCTAAAAAGTATGTCATTCGACGCGTCTTGACGTGCTGAGTTCACTGGTGCTTTTCTTTTTGCTCTATCTTAATTAGATCAAAAGTTATAAGCGAAAAACTTTTGACCTGTTTTAAGCGAAATTTTTACATTTATACCCCCCAAAACCCCCCTAAATATTGACCCTAAAGCAACCAAATTTGCACAGGGGCGAGAACTCCAGGAGTTTCACCTACCTACCAAATTTGGTGTTTCTAGGTGCCATAGGAGCCAATCGCAAGGGGGGGGGGGTCGCATCGACCCCCCCTGCCAGGCCGTGTTATGAAAAATGCCCTGCCAGGGCGAGGGTTAATTGCTATGGTTGCAGTGCCGTTCAAACACCTCATTTAAAGACGTGAAAAGATCATTAGCAATAGCAACAAATATATGTTTATCTCACGTTCTAAAATAACAAAAATAATCGATCTTTGAATCGCAGAGGTAGCGGCGCTGGTGATTGAACTGGTTCCCACCCCGTGCTGCCCCCCCCCCCTCCCCCCGTGGCACGCGCCGGATGTGCGGTCTCCGCCGGCGGAGCTTCATTTCGGGACCCGGACCGTCTCTACGATCTGCGCCATCGTCGGGCAGCTCATCTCTGCAGTGATCATTTCGTGCGGCGCCATTTCTTGCCGCGCGGCCCGACGTCGTTTGTGATGGCCTTCGGATGGAGTCCCGGCACAGAGCCGACCGACTGCCGCCGCCGCGTCCACCACCCAGACTAATCAATCGACAGAGCTAATTCGACGTCATCGCCGCGGCGCTCGTCAAAGGCGGCTCTTTCATTTAACGGCCGGAAACGGCAGACGGGTACAGAGGGGGAGGGGGGAGTGGACAGGAGTAGAGTGGAGCTGATCGACCCTATCATGTGGGGATAAAGTGATCGGTGCTATTTTAGTGATAAGGGCATTCGGAACCTGCTCTAACTTAAAATGTGTTGCCGAACCCTTCAGCCCCAGTGCGTTTGCCATGTTAAATGTTGAATGCTCATCGCCTCACAGACGCACGCACCAGTCTCAGGTGCGGCGTGCCCCGGCGCGGCGCCCGACCAGCCCCGCCACGTGAGGCCGTCCCATCCATTGCGTCGTGTCCGATAACTCCGCCGCCGCCGAAAGTTGGATGAGGCCGCGCCCGCGCCGGCGACGTGCGGCGGCGCGGGCGGGTGCCGCCACCGCCAGTCTTACCCCATAAACCGAGCCGAGTCGAATTTACCGCCGCACCGTCCGGCGGGCGGGCAACAGGGACATAAAACACAGGCCAGCTGGCGAAACGGGCCCATCGCGGAGAGGTATAGAACTATAGAGCGCCGAGCACCGCAGAGGAGAGGCATGGAGTGGGGCACATGGAGGCGGGGCAAAGAGCGCTTGGGTGGGTAACTCAGAGGAGAGGCGTGTTGGTGGGGAGGAAGGTGGCGGGAAGAGGCCTTTTATGGAGGGAAAGTGCGGGAGGAGGTCTCTGGGACTGAGATGCCACGAGTTGTTACGCGCACGGAACGGCAGTAACTGAAAGAACAGATGGTTAAACGACATCCAATTGATTTCCTACCAGCTAGTGTTGAAAAGCATGATGTTTTACATATGTCATGCTACAGGCGACTCTATAACATCAGCACTCAGCAGCTACCCACAGTGCGAGACAAAACACGATCCGATGCGATAAATCACGCTACGTCGGGTTCGCCCAGCAGCTAGACGAGCTAAGGGCAATGCAAGGACACCAAACGCGAGTTATTTTCCAATTTCCTGCGTGGAACGACAGTTCGGGCTCAATATATTCGGCCTTAATGCGACGGATGGGAGAGATGCGTCAACCGAAAGAATGGAACTGCTATAATTTTGAATATAAAAGCTTCTTTTCAGGGAAACATAAAAGGATGAAAGTGTTAACTTTACATAAACCAGCACAATTAATTTTTAAAGGAGCCTAACCCTCTTCGATCGAAACGAGCCTCGTCCTTCATGCATTGATAGAAAAAGGCCACAGAAAAATTAAAACAGCTGCTCACGGCCTATGCTGGCCAACATATTCACAGCACACTCACCTGATTCTGCGACCGGTTTAACGCTGAGCTGGCTGTTGCGCATGCGCAGCATCTGGAGGACGTCTCCGTTGACGAGGAGGGCGTGCCCGGGGGGCGGCGGCGCCGACTCGGAGACCGACTGGAGGTCCGAGTCGCCGCACTCGGCCGACAGCGAGTCCAGCGAGCGCGTGGTGGCCTCGGCGCTGGAGCCGCTCGGCTCGCTCGGCCCGCTCGACTCGCCGAGTCGCGCCGAGTCCGAGTCGTCGTCGGGCGGCGGCGAGTCGAGGTCGGCGCCGTCGCCGACGTCGCCGCCCTCCAGGTGGCTGGGGTCGGAGCTGGACGAGTGCAGCGCCTGGAAGGCGGCCTCCTCGATGAAGCGCGAGATGGAGCTGCTGTTGTTGGTGACGGTGCTGTACGACGTGGCGTTGATGATGTTGGCCAGGCTGGCGTTGAGCGCGTTGATGGCGCTGGCCAGGCTGTACTGGCGCACGCCGGGGTCGCTGCGCCGGCGGAGCAGCGGCTCGTCGCTGGCCGGCACCGACAGCAGACCGTGGTGCATGACACAGTCCAGAGAGCTGCGGCCGAACTTGTGCACGGCCGGCGCCGACTGGCCGAGCAGCAGCTCGACGGCCGGCTCCTCGGCCAGACTCTCCTCCCCGTCCTTCACCGCGTAACAGCTGCCGCAGGGAGAGAGGGAGGTGAGGGGAGGTGCGGGGTCCTTCACCGCCTAACAGCTGCCGCAGGGAGACAGGGAGGTGAGGGGTCCTTCACCGCGTAACAGCTGCCGCAGGGAGACGGAGGTGAGGGGTCCTTCACCGCCTAACAGCTGCCGCAGGGAGACGGAGGTGAGGGGTCCTTCACCGCGTAACAGCTGCCGCAGGGAGACGGAGGTGAGGGGTCCTTCACCGCGTAACAGCTGCCGCAGGGAGAGACGGAGGGGCAGGGTGAGTCACACTGCCGCGGGCTGGGGCTGCTCGAACAGCGGGACAGCTGGACATGGAGTACAATCACCGCCTAGTGTCCGGGATTTCCATTATGTAAGCCTTCCCAAGCAAAAGCTTATGGCGTGGACGTGATATTGCGGTTCTTAATTCTAGGCTCGTCACCACGAACTAGCACTGGAGCTAAAACGCAGTGTCTTATTCGTGGGTTTTCTGCGACAGAGGGCAGAGGAACTTTAAATTTAAGTCATTCCTTTGAAATTATTCATATACGAGAAACAAACCTTCAAGCGTTTTCTTTCATCTATCGCTGATGGTGCTTTTAATGATAAAAGGACAAAGAAAATGTCTTCTGTGAGCAACATATTTGCGACGGTGAGCGGCACAAACTTGTCAACACAATATGTTCTTTGGTCCTTTGCCAATATCTAAAAAATGTAATTCTTTTAAAAGAATGCTAAATAGCAGCCCATTTAGGGGTTTAACACTCGCCCTGGCAGGGGGGGTCGATGCGACACCCCCCTAAGGTTTTTCGAAGATAGCGTAAAAACGGCGGCGCGCAGCGCCGCCAAATTTGGCACAGTCTATGGGGCAACCTTTTTACATATGACCTTAAAATTTCAGGTCCGGGTGACCTTGGGTCAGGTCACCAGGTCAGGAAAACCGGTACAAGGTCATGGTCAAATTTCAATTTTCTTTTTGCACCTGTCCAACTCACAGTTTTGGACTGATTTACTTCAAACTTTCAGGGTGATCTAAGTTCACCGAGTTGTATAACATATAGTTCGTTTTTTTAGGCCACTGACCTGAGGTCAGTTAGAGGTCATTACGTCGTAATGTTAAGCCTATGGGAAAATACTAAATTCGGAAAATACTGGAGATATCCGCTTCGTTCTATCACTTTTGTGCTTTGAAACCACAGTACTTAACAGCAGGTCACTTGGTGCTTCTTTGTTTGGTGTACTTATCCATGGGTCAGGTCAAATGAGGTCAACTGAGGTCAAATGACGTTTTTGCCAATAACTTGGCACATGATGACGCTAGAGCTGAAAAAATGGTGGCATTGTGTTCCTGGTGATCAGCCGAATCGAATGATATGCGATATGATGCAATTTGGTTAACTTTAACTTAATTAATTAATTAAAGATTACTTAAAAATTAAGAAAACCTTAAGTACACTTAAGCAAGCTAAAAAGTATATCATTCGACGCGCCTTGACGTGCTGAGTTCACTGGTGCTTTTCTTTTTGCTCTATTTTAATTAGATCAAAAGTTATAAGCGAAAAACTTTTGACCTGTTTTTAGCGAAATTTTTACATTTATACCCCCCCCCCCCAAACCCCCTAAATATTGACCTACAGCAACCAAATTTGCACAGGGGCGAGAACTCCAGGGGGCCCACCTACTTACCAAATTTGGTGTTTCTAGGTGCCATAGGAGCCAATCGCGAGGGGGGAGGGTCGTATCGACCCCCCCCCCCCCCCCCCCTGTCAGGCCGTGTTATGAAAAATGCCCTGCCAGGGCGAGGGTTAAAAGTATGCCGTGCCATTTGCAATCATTGCATTTTTCCCATGATGTCGGAAAATAAACACTCAGGCACTACAAAAATGATTTATCAGTCAGCGATTAAACAATGAAATCAACGTGAGAGATTTACCTTATTACGGCCTTCTCCCGTTTCCGGCAATTTAACCAACTTATTTCAACTTATTATGTACCGTAGTTAAAGGCATCCCAACAGCCCTACTCAATCTGGCTGTGATGCCTTCTTGGTTCACCGAGACAGCACACTACATCCCACCATTATCGGTATACCTATGTATGAATTGGCGGCGGTCGGCTTAGAGCCCTGTCGTCAAACGGACACATATCTCGCCGCGGGCGATCCCCGAGCCAAATGGCCGCGATAAGTGACCAATAGACGTCAGCGCGCGACGGACGTCGCCGTGGGGGACCGGTCGGTTCGCCTACATCAGCTCCCGCCGGGCCCGTCAGAACAGACCAGTCAGTGGAAATGGCAGACCGAGCCGGCACACAGCACTGCAGTGGAGCGAGACAGTGCGGGGGACATTTAAACGGTAAAGACTGTAACAAATGTAACAACTGTACAGGGACCAGGACGTACGTAACATCAAATATGTGCAGCTGTAAGCATATCATGGGAAACTTGGAACTCCCAAGTTTCGCTGGCTCCCAAAGGGATATTAGCTTGGATTGAACGGTCGTCTATCAAGCGCACCAAGCTGCCATTAGTCCATCACATATGCCCAGTTTCAGCCCGCTGGGCCGTTATAATTGTTTCTGCTGACCTCGGCTCGTCGACGTTTTCGACGATGATGTTCCCCAGCTCCACCTCGAGGCCGTTGGCGACCAGGTAGTTGCGTTGGAAGGGCACAAACGGCGACGTCGGCGGCGACGGCAGCTCACCCAAGTTGTCCGTCGACGCGGCAATCGACGGCAGCAGCGTGTGCTGCACCGACGAACGCTTCCTGGGGACGCGCCCATGGGACGGGTCAGGGCGGGTCAGAGAGGCAGGTCGGTTTAGGTTAGGTCAGGTCAGGTTCGGTCGGGTCAGGTCGGATCTTGTCAGGTCTGGTCGGGTCAGGTCAGGTCTGGTCCGGTCAGGTCCGGTCAGTTTCAGCAACTGGCGCGTGAAACAAATGTTTCATTATGTGTTGCCGTTAAATGTTCCGACAAATTCCAACGGCGCGACAGAAACTCAGCAGCCGAAAAATGTCATAGTTGTACCCTATATTGGAGGTGATTTGTAAATCATGCCAGTACAAGTCTAGCCCTCGCCGGCCGAGGGGGGGGGGCGGGTGCCCCCCCCCCATAGGGTTTTTTTCGCCATAGCTCCGAACACGCTGGCGATAGAGAGCTGAAACTTGGCATACCTGACCTTTGATTCAAGCCGGATCTTTTGACACCAACCGCATTTTTGGGTCAGGTCAGGTCACTGACCTGTGACGTCATAAGTGAACCTCTGCACGGTCTTCAGATGTCGCAACTTCGCAATGCCCTCACTGCCAGAGGAGATGTCACAGGGAAATGAAACTTGCAGGATCTAGTATCCATTATGGGTCTCACAATTTGTATATCTCGGATTTTTCCTAAAGGTCATATGAGGTCAGGTCATTTTCGTGACCTCTCTATTATAAGTCAATGGGGAAAAATGAAAACTGCTATTCTGGCGCCGGGAACGATCTCCAACTATCTCAAGCACACAGAATCGTGATTTGATACACTCCTTGCAAGGTTAGATGCGTCACTTTTGCAATGTTGACCTTGCGTGACGTCATTTATGACGTCATCAAGGTCATATTAGTTTTTCTTCAATAACTCTTAATCAAATTGAGCTAGCGAGTCGGGAAAGCCACCAATGGACTCAGAAAGACCTGCCGAATCGAATGATATGCGACATGACCTCTTTCGACCAACTTCGTGACCTGGGGGTGCTGACCTGACCTTGACCTGAGGTCAACACCCCAAGTTGACCTGACCCGGACAAAAAGTATATCATTCGACGCGCCTGAGCGAGGCGAACACGATGCTGCCAAAATCGCGGCTCTGCGGCCGTTTTTTGCGAAGTTATTCACCAAAAACTGAACCGTATCTTGGGGCACTTGACCTGACCTCAGAGGTCACCGGTTGACCTAGGATCTTAAAATTGGGTACCAATCTCTGCGTCTCGTAACGGCGCACACGCTCGTTTTTTCCACGACGCGCTAGCTCCACCAGGGGCGAAACGGCGAGGGGGGTCGTACCCGCCCCCCCCCCCCTCGGCCGGCGCGTATGTAGAAAACCAATAGGTCCGGCGAGGGCTAGGATACTATAGTTGCTTGAAAGCCTAAGCTTATGAGAAGCCGATTGAAGCCGATGCAAATTTGGATTTCTGAAACACTACTGTGAATGGTTTCACATTCACCGAGCAGCATATTCTTAAATTCACTGATTTTAGCTCTCGGACTACATGGACGGGTGAGCCAGCATACAAGCGTTAGTTTTGTAGAACCAGAGAGCGCTTTATACCTGCTGCTATAATAGATGTTGGAAGAAAGCACAATTCAAAAAACATGTTTATCGTTTCTGTGCTGATAAAAGACCTTAGGCAAGACATTAGATGTTGTAGGATCAACTCCTGGCGGGCGGCGGCCGAATGATTTTGCATTATGTCTAGCTACAACTCATATTGACAATCACAACATCTATGCGGGATTAAATACATTTTTAATTATTTTGTTTTATCCAGAATGCGGCATTTACAGAAGTTAGGCCATTCTTTTTAAGGCTACTGATTAATCATTCTCAAAAGGGTTGTGGTTGTGTACATACAAATGTTTTGTTGTTATAAAGCTTTTGCTAATTTGACGATCATTAATCTGGAAATATACAACAACTTTATAGCAAAATGGCATTACCAACTGCTCTTATGCGAGTCCATGCAGTCTGCCCTACCTATCTTACTGTTTGTACGACCTCCTATCATAACTACAGCACGTGCATACCACGTGCACGCGCCGCATGTACATACGCACGCCGTAACGCATACGCAGTACGCATGCTCGTAAGCATGCACGCGAGAGAATATGAGCTTCTTCCCCATAGCAGCCTGCTAGCATTTCTGAGTTTAGTGCGCAACAGTGCGCATCTAGCTGCCCCTCTGACTACGTGCTAAGTAAAATCAGGCGAATACCTCCTGCCCCAATAGCGATAAGCAGTGTCGTCCGTGATGGGGCGGCGGGGGCCGTCCGGCGGCGCGCCGACTGACCTGAGGCTGGGCTCCGGCGCGTCCACATCGTACTCTGTGTAAGAGCAGAGCGATGTTATCTCGGTGCTCTCTGTCATCGAGGGCCCTGCGGACAGTGCTCAGTCAGCAGAGGGGCCGGCGGCAGCGGCCAGCCCGCCGGCCCGACCCGCGCCGCGCCGGCGGACCGGCACCCCCGGCCCAGTCCTGCCAGCGACTGGCCTGTCTACAGAGCACGTCTAGGTCATGCCTACCGGCTAGTCAACGGCACCGACGCACTGGGACAGACGTTTATCGAATGCGGGTCATAAACCGCTTTATGTTGTATGGATTTCACGTTTATACTGTATGGAGCATCGACACGCGCAAGGAAAAGAAAGCAAATATTATCAAACCAGTTCATATTGCATTATTCAAATTAATATACGACAGAGTTGCATTTAAATTGATATGCAGGACGTGAAGAATAAGTCATGATGCACCACTACT
The DNA here is from genome assembly GCF_019059575.1 of Amphibalanus amphitrite. Taxonomy (NCBI): domain Eukaryota; kingdom Metazoa; phylum Arthropoda; class Thecostraca; order Balanomorpha; family Balanidae; genus Amphibalanus; species Amphibalanus amphitrite. The sequence continues at coordinate 473,935 of NW_024881907.1, read as the reverse complement.
ACAAACTATTTCCCAACATACACCCGAACACAGTAAGTCATAAATCGTTACACTTTGTTACGCCACTTGCAAACTACATATACTCGTATGCAGACTGCAGAGGGCAGAAACAGCTCCATGCAAACGATACCATATCCTTAACACGTTATAAAGCTGACTAGATTTATCATCACTGGATCACATGCGTAGTTGTCTACTGAAGGACAGTTTCCAAAAGATGTTGTTCGCTTTCGATACGGTAAATACAGAAAAAAATCGTAGAACGCCCAATGTCCGCCAACAAAAGCGAGAATCCCAGGAAAGAGAACAGTTGATGCAAAATGCAACAAGTGTTTGCAAATGCAACCATTTTTCTATAGCGGAATGGTCTCTCTCTCTCTCTCTCTCTCTCTCTCTCTCTCTCTCTCTCTCTCTCTCTCTCTCCTCTCTCTCCTCTCTCCTCTCTCTCTCTCTCTCTCTCTCTCTCTCTCTCTCTCTCTCTCTCTCTCTCATCAAGTGAAGATAAGGTTGATAAAATGATTGGGGTTCCTTGCTATACCATTATATAAGAAGTAATGTGTAAGTAACATTCCACCAATATTTAACGGGCAAAGTGGCGGATCCAGGATTTCGTCGAGGTGGGGGGGGGGGGGGCATACGGTATTGTGGCGCCTCCTGGCATTTGGTGCCGCCACCCTTTAAAAAAATCCACGGATTTCGGCCACTTACTCAGGGGGATGGTGCCCCCAAGATCTCGGGATGGTGCCCCTGAGACCTCGGGATGGGTGCCCCTGAGACCATGGGATGGTGCCCCCGGATACCTCGAAATGGTGCCCCCGGATACCTCGGAATGGTGCCCCCGGAGACAGACTTCGGGATGGTGCCCCCGGAGACTTCGGGATGGTGCCCCCTCTGCTCTCAGACCTCGGGATGGTGCCCCCAGACCTCGCGATGGTGCCACCGGAGACCTCGGGATGGTGCTCCCGGACCCTCAAGATGGTGCCCCCTCTGACCTCGGGAGGGTGCCCCCAGACCTCGGGATGGTGCCCCCAGACCTCGCGATGGTGTCACCGGAGACCTCGGGATGGTGCCCCCGGACCCTCAAGATGGTGCCCCCTCCGACCTTGGGATGGTTCCCACGGAGAAAGCGGGATAGTGCCCCCGGAGAACTCGAGATGGTGCCCCCGCGGACCTCGGTATGGAAATAGCCCCACCCGAGGCGAGGGACAGAAAGGGGCCTCCGGGAGAACCCGAAAGCGGTACACTATTCCGATAGACCTTCTGGATGGTGCCCCTTAGGAGACCTCTGGGTTGAAGCTCCCGTCGGTGACCTCCGTGATGAATTAAAAAAAAACATCCGTGATGGTGCCCCTCCGGGAGGCCCAAGAGGGGCATGGCCCCCATGCCCCCCCCCCCCTCTGGATCCGCCACTGAACGGACACGACGCATTCCCGAAACTGTCATGCAAGGAGATCAATGTCGCATGCAGGGTCGCAAAACACATCTAGTTAGGAAAAATACTGCTCAATTTACACTACGCAAAAGCAAAAAAAAAAAAAAAATAAATAAATAACGATGCCTAACAAATGCTTTTATGAACTTATACGGTGAAGCACCATGACTGTATTTAAAGACGCCTTTCTAATGGCAGACGGCTACCCTCTGCATGTATTATGTGGCTTTCAAATTTTAAGGAACCTTGTTTGTTGACATCCTAGTTCATTTATAATGTGAAGCCTTCAAAATCGCCACAAGACGAACGACGCCAGTAAACTCACTTTGCATAACGTAAGAGAGCCGCACTTTCGGGGCACGTCCGCCAACAAATCCGACATTATATCTCGACATCCTCAGAAAGAGCGCGTGACCTGGCCTGACGTGACTGAAAATTTGCAGAAATAATGGCGCTGTCGGGCAGTGAACACATACGGAGCGTCAGAGGTATTAGGAGTCTGTTCACGGCGGCACTCCACTGCGGCGCTTTATCGAGCGTGCAGCCGGCAACGGCGCTATTCCCAGTGCGACGAGCGCGGCGCAGTCGGCCGGGGAGCGGCGCGTTTCCGACCCGTCTGTCGCTGACAGGACATGGCCAGCCAGTGGTCCAGCGGAGCCGTCACAGCTCTCCCCGCTGTGACACCCTGCAGGCGGCGACCCGGGCCGGGCCCCCCCAATTCATCGGCCACCCCCGGCCACCCCTCCCGGCTCACCCAGCGGCGAGCCGATTGCATCATCAAGTTACATCACCCACGGCTCCTGTTTTTCTTCAGCATGCGCCACTGGCTTCCTTCTATCGATCTCAAACGAACTCAGTCTGCAGGCCCAACGATGCCAGCAACACGCAACGCACGTCACCTTCACAAACGTCCAAAGGTCCATATAGGTCACTCCGGCCGTCCTTGTCACGTAGCCTTTATGAAATAAACTGTTTTGTTCGCACCGTGCATCGTCCACCATCCGCCACCGACCGCCGTGGGCCCGCTGGCGCTGCCCTGGGGATACTGCTAGGTGAGCGGCCACCCCGGCCGATAATACAGCGACAGGACGTGAGCAGACGAGCAAATCTCCCGCGGGAGGCCACGCGCCGCGCCGCCCTAAGACGTCGGCGACGCGTGCCAAAATGGAAACCCAGCGCCGAAATGCTAACCTTAAAACAGAGGCTGTTTAGCGGGATCAAAACGACGTTCGCTGAGCCTCCGGCGAGGACTGCGCCTCAGTGTGGATCTGGCAATCTGAACAGGAGCTTTCGCACACAGGAAGAAAAACTCTGAGCAAAACAACAGAGCCAGGTCTGTGAGAACATCACGTAAACTTTGCCAAGCAGGGCTAGCAGAAAACAGGCCGCAGTTTTACGCGTGGGATTTTATACCGCCATATGAAAGGGAGAAGAGCATTGAACTGACTCGTGCTGTCAGCTGTGACCGAGTGTCGTACTGCAGGGGAAGAGGAGGGGGGGGGGGGGGGTCGGCCACCGAGCGGGACACAGCACAGGCTATCAGGCAGCCCGTGACCTCCACTCCACTGAGCGGGGCACAGCAGTCAGCACACGGCACACAGGCAGGCCGTGACCTCCACTCCACTGAGCGGGGCACAGCAGTCAGCACACGGCACACAGGCAGGCCGTGACCTCCACTCATGCCACCAGACGACAGCGGAGGAAGCGAATCGAGTGTGTTTACGTGGCTTGCCTTCCATGCCCAGACAGGACAGGCGCGGCACGGTGAGTCGCGCTCCGGCCATCCGCTGGTTGAGGTACTCCTGAGCCTCGTCCCCCACCTGACGCATCAGGTGCTGTCGAACAAACGGGGGGGGGGGGGGGGTCAGAGGGCAGCACACTGGGTGTCATACAGCGCAACGCAAATTTCCAGTTTCACGTCATTAATATTGATAAGTAGTTGCGTAATCACGAGGAACTTGCACTCGCAGATGCAAGGACTTTCGTCTTTGAACGGGCAAAAAAAGCATAGGAATGCTCCTCTGTCTTAGTTTTGTTCTATTGGTGTTCTATGACAGCCATTATGGAAGTGCATTAAATGATTTCCAAAAGTTAAAATAAGCACATTAGCCGGTTTACTGCAAAAGATCGGCAAGCATTATAAACCAATGATTATGTTACCAAAGCTTCATATTCATGACTGGGAATTATCCTTGTCTCATCCAGTAGAACCTAGGCAAACCCAAAGATCTGTCAATTAACTAGTCGGCAAACAGCCATAAATCACAGATGGGTCGTATACCGCACTCTGGGATGACACGCTGGAACACGATGGAGACACAGGCAAACAGCCATATCGCCAGCGTCCGAGGCAATAATTTACTGGCCCACACTGCCGGTCCGCGGTGACCACGGCATCCGCCGCTGGCCGCCCGTCGAAGCCGACGATCCTGTGCCGTCGGACCGACCGCGGCTTTGTTCAACCTCTTATCCAGCGATAAGCAAACAGAGCGCCGTTGGAAACTCAAAACTGAGCCGGGTTAACCAAAGAGTCCACACTGTGTGATGACAGTTTTGTGTGTTGAGAGTTTCACTGAAGTCATGGACACTAATCCAGTCCATAGTTCAGCAATCTAGGGTGATTTCTGTCCGCTATCGTACAGTGCGATCTGTCATCAGTCTTCTCGATCACATTCTCTCTGACAGAGCCGCAGCCCTTCCCTGTCCCCTCCCCGCCTGCACCTCGGCCGGTATCGTGGACGCAGCTGTCGTGCGCCCCCCCCCCGTCCCCCTCCGACCATCTGACACGCGACGGTGCCATCAACTAACTGCCGGCGGCCGTCTGCGGTCAGACGGCGGCGACAGAATGACGTACGACCGCGCCGGCTCGTCATAACGATCAGCCGGGCGGAAACGATACGGGCTACGACCGACCATCTCGGGTGACAGTCGCTTCATTCCATAACAATGCCGTGAGAAGTGGCCCCGACAGCGACGACAGCCGCCGCGCCGCCCCTGGCGTTTATGGGATACACTGCCGCGGCATTCGAATAGCTTACTCGGAAACATTTCGGGACTGCTCTCTGTCAGTTTGAATTCAATTCCGCGACACCATCTAAAGCCGCCACTTACGGTACGTCTCTCGATAGCTGGAGTGGTGTCAAGGTCAATGGTATCGATCGGTGTGGGTCAATGCAGCCAGCGACCCCAATCAGCGCTATCAGATAAACCCTAGCTGGCCAGGGCCTGTCTGTGAGCGAGGTATCTGTGCCAGCGCGGACGGCGGGTGTCCCTGTACAGGCCGGCCCCGGCACTGCCCCGGCACTGCCCCGGCGCTGCCCCGGCGCAGCCCCGTCCTTCACCCACGTCCAGTCCCTGCTCGAGAACGCTGCCCCGGTGATGCCCCGGCTCTACCCCGGCACTGCCCCGGCTTTGCCCCGGCACTGCCCCGGCACTGCCCCGGCACTGCCCCGGCACTGCCCCGGGCCAGCCCCGGCGCAGCCCCGTCCTTCACTCACGTCCAGTCCCTGCTCGAGCAGCGGACCCCGGCGCTACCCCTGCGCTCAGCGCTGCCCCGGCGGTCACTCACGTCCAGCTCCTGCTCGAGGGCGCGCAGTTTGAGCCGCAGCCGGGTGGCCATGTCCTCTGATCGGCGGATGTTCTCCCTGATGCCCAGCGCGGCGGCGTTCACCGTGCACTGGTAGCCCCGCGAGCGGGGCGGCTTCAGTGTGGCGCGCAGCCGGCCCGGCGGCGCCCGCTTCGACTTCTGCAGCTCAATTAGCTGCCGGCGGGGCGGGGACACAGGTCAGAGCGGGGGCAGAGAGACAGGGCAGGGAGCAGGGAGCAGGGGGGCAGAGACTAGACAGGTCAGGGTGCAGCGCTGCAGCGATAGAGGTCAAGGAGCAGAGGCACTTCAGAGAGCAGTGAGACCGGTCAGGCTAGGGAGTTGTTACACGGGTCAGGTCACGGAGCAAAGAGAGGTCAGGCAGGTAACAGACAGGTCAGGGCAGGGAGTGGCTACACAGGTCAGGCCAGAGAGCCTTGGCGAGAATATGCAGAGCAGAGTGGCGATATCACAGAATCGAGGAATGAAGGAGCAGTCGAGTTCGAAGGAGCAGTACAGGTTGAGGATCGGGGGAGAGGTCACAGGCTGTGGTTGGATGAAGGAGAATAAGGTCAGGTGATGAAAGTTCTGACACTTTTAAACATAACTAACATCCTTCACTGTCAAGTGGTTTTCATGTCAGAAAATTTATTTAATTTCTCTTGCCATCAATTTTGTTCGCTGGCCTGAAGCTAATGTGATAGCTGGACCAAGCCATGATTTATTCCATTTTCATGGCAATACGATCACCCGCTAGATTTCCTTTTGAAATCGGCCCTCGCTTATCGCAAAGTTTCACTCTGATGACTAACATGTTCTCAATAGGCTTTTTACCCTCATCGTTCAATAATGCTGCACGACCCGTTTTACGTCCCTAGGCTGGGCCTCTAAATCAAGCCGATAGCAAGAATTGCTCTCCTTTGTATAACATTTCGAATTTTATATAGATGAAAATGAATACTTTGCTGATATATACCATTTATCCTGTGACAGTTTAACGTCAATCACTACATTTACTAACGAATAGTGTTTGTCTAATTTAAACAACCTGCGGTTAAAACGTGGAACAAGTGATGGATTCCTGGTTACCTATTTCAAGATATTTTTTAAAGTATCGATAAATAATCAGTAAAACACTCCTTGCTGATTGCCTTCATCTAACAGAGCTGTGGGCATTTAAGCTTCCCAGTGCACATATTTGGTCGGCCAGTATCACATTTATCGACCAAACCCTAGATGTAGCCCATAGTCGACACTGCAGTGCTCCAGTGCCGGAGGTACGAAGACTAGATATGTACAGTGCGTCCGCCAGTCCGTCACCCACCTTAGGTACGAAGACTAGACACAGCGTGCCGGTGGTGCAGAACAAGATGAAGACGGAGATGATGATGAAGGAGGCGTCCTGGTCGTCGGACAGGACGAACGAGATGGCCACGCCGATGACGCACATGATTACCACGTTGTAGACACTCATACCTATGTACTTGGAGTCGTTCAGAGCAGCGATATTCACATGGCGCGTCTCCCATGCCAAAAAACAGCCAAATATCTGAAACGAAACAAACACGGGACGGCGTGTCAAGAGATTGGCGTTCAGGCATGGATCACGATAAGAGTTAATGCGCACCTATTAGGTGTCTGACTTCCTCGGACCGGATGCATCAGTCAAAAACAGGTTTGCGCTGTTTGTAGCGCCAGCATTAAGTCTCAACAGTAAGGCATTCAGCGTTTCCACTCTAGCACTGCCGGTCGGTACAGGCCACCACCAGCCGGCCGCCATCCTCCGCTGTCTGGGCCGTCCAATATGTCGCCCGAGTTTCATTATGGCAGGTCAGGCCCGCCGTGGCCCAGACGGGCGTCCAATGTACTCTGGGCCGGCGGGCCGAGCTCATATGCCGCGACTCCCGGGTCCTATTGCTGACTAATTGCAGGCCAACTCCGACGGACGCCGCGGCCGACAGAGTTGGCCCATCTAATTACCGCCCACCTGGTAACCAATATCCAGCCCACCTTTTCTCGGTAGCTGCACTATTTTCTCAGCTCCCTGCACTATTTTTTCAGATCCCTGCACTATTTGCTCAGCTTACTGCACTATTTTCCCAGCTCACAACAGCATTTTCCCGTCTTCCTGTGCCCGATGGTCCACTGTGGCCAATTGTAACAATGGGTGACGGGCTCCAGGCATAAAGGCACGCCCGAGCGGCGAGTGGCGACGAATGGAGTCAAGGAGCTAACTGGCAGCCGGTTTGGAAGAACTCTGTAGGGGAGAGAGGTCATATTGCGCCATGTTCTTAACCCGCGCCCCACTGGGGGGGGGGCTATTTATAGCCCCCCCTCCCGTTTTTCTGCAATAACTTCCAAACCGCTTGACGTATCGACGCCAAACTTTCAGTACCTTCGGCTGCATCAATTTAACACCTTGTGTCAAAATTTTAACTTCGTAGCTACCATAGGTCGGCCGGAAATGACGTCAGAGTGACGTCATGTTCGGCCGATTTCGACGCAAAACACTGAACCACGGCAATCGCTCCCAAGAGCTCAGTTTTTAAGCTAGATCCAATTTCTTTGCATGAGAGGACTCAGAATAGACTGCGCTATCAAACTGCTATCTCGGATTTTCGAAATTTTGAAAATTTCGAAAATGTGATATAATGAAATCCAAAATTTATATTTTGACATTTTTTTCAAAAAGTTTTTAACTTTTCGAAAAAACCGGAATATATGTGATAGAACGCATTATTATGACTAACTCTAGCAAGTTTTAGCTAAATATCTTCAAAAATGGCCAAGTTTTACGCATTATTGCAAAAAATTCACAATTATTAATATTTCAAATCAATTTTTCAGCACGTATTTGGCATCGTACGCCAATATAAATAGCATCATCGTGTTCCTGAGCTCAAACTGCATCCAATAGACACCTTTTTTGTTGAAAAATTTTAACTTCAAAATTTGACCTTTTTTGACCTGAAAGTGACCTGACCTAAGCTAAATTCGACTTAAAATGACCTCGAATGACACAGACGACATCACATTCGAAATCTCTGGCCTAAATGGACCATAAAACATGTGTCACGTGACCGACGCATGATATAATATTTTCGTGACCTGTGATGACCTGACCTTGACCTGAAAATGAAAGTACAAGTTTGGTACCCTCGGGGTATCTAGAGCATCTGTTCACGAGTGTGTGATCCAAAAATGAGCCTGATCTGACTTGTAAGACGGCGACCAGAGCCCAAAACGTGAATAAGCAAAATGCTAATAATTTTTACTTTGACCTGACCTGTGACGTCATCGGTGACCTCGAGGTCAATGAAATTAGGTTTCGCTCGACAGTTTTTCCGGGGCTATCAGACGCCGTTTGAATTTTGACGATCGGCCCAGTAGTTTCGGAGTTAGGAGGGGGGGCTATGAATAGCCCCCCCCCCCAGTAGGGCGTGTTATACGCAGACCCCAGTGGGGCGCGGGTTAAATGCGCCACACCTTCCTCCTGCCCAAAATTCGATTCGAACGAATACTCGAATGTGTGCATTTACTTCACCACCAATTATTAGCTCGCTCTTATTCCGGTCCACGGGGGCAGGTGAGGTGTCTCAGCTTTCTCGCAGACCATTTTTTTGTTATTTCCTCTATTTTCTTACGCGAAACAGTCTATTTCGACCTTTGCTAGTGTCATGGTTTATCTTAGAGATAGTGATTCAACTAATAATCATTGTTAATTGCTCGTTTAATGGTAGTTTTGAAAGTTTATCACCACCGTGGCTTCGCTGTCGTCGCCATATTTGAAGCTCATGAAAAATGTGTTCCATTCGTGATTGCGCCCACCCTATTTGCACCCTATTCTTCAGCCCAGAGAAACAGCACCTGGTGGTTGGGACACATTTCATTGAAAACTTTGATTATTAGAGCTGTTGTGAGTTGTGAGTTGGAGGAATGGAATGGTGTGGTGTGTTTGCACCTCCATAGTGGCGCAGCGGCCTGAGTGGGGTGACATGACGTGGACAGTGTGTGGCAGTGTGTGATTGGCCGTGTGGATCAGGTGCGTTGTGATTGGCCGAACCCCGACCTGGCGGGTGCCCGCTGGTCCGGGGCGGTCAGTTGGGGTCTGGAATAGACTGCGAAAGGAGCCCTGTGTGTGTGTGGAGCCCGAGAACACGCCAAAGTGGTGGCAGCGGTGTGCACTCACAGGCTCACACAAGATGTCTGGAGATATTTCTCTCGACAAGTTTACTGGTACGTCGTATCAAGAATGGGAAAACTGGTTTGACGACTTCAAACTGTTCGGGGAGCTAAAAAAATGGACGATCGAGAAAAAGGTTAGTTTCATCCGTTTCTTTGTGGAAGGAAACGTAAAAGAAGCTCTTCGTCAGACACATTTTGAGACTCTGGAGGAAGTTGATATCACAGCCAAGAAGGTTTTAGGCGGAACACCTGATCAGCTATCCGCGGCCAGGTCTATTGACGCGGAACAATACCTTGGCAACATCCAAGATTACTTGTTGAGAGTCAGGGCTGGAGTGCGCCATGCATATCCGCATTTGAGCGAGGAGGGCCGCTCTAGTGTGACGCTTCTCCAGCTGCAGCGAGCGCTGCCGGCAGAATACGGCAGAGAAATAACCCGAGAGGGCTGTGCCACGCTAGATGAGGCCATCCGCGTGGTTGAGGCGTTAGAACGCGCTGATCATCTTTACGGCTCCGCGGTGGCTTCTGTTCATCGCGTGCCCGTCACAACCGCAGATGGTCCCGGGCGAGCTGACCCGGAACGGGACCGTTCGGCCTGCTTCGTCTGTGGCCAGACCGGTCACTGGAGACGGGAGTGTTTGTTCCGGGGTGACGTCTGCGGGCGCTGCGGCCGACGCGGACACCTGGGAGTTGTGTGCCGCAGTTCGGGAAACGGAGGCCGGTCGACGAGCGGTGGGGCCGCCCGGTCGACCGGCGCATCGAGTCAGCCCCTTGCCTGAGTCAAGGATCAGGAGAAGTCAGGCGAGCGGTGCTGGGGGTACTACCTGGCTCGCGACCACCTCGGCCCGGCCCGCCGCCGCTGTGGCCGCCACTGCCGCAGCCTGGCCCGTTGCCGCCGCCGCCGCCGCCGCGGCCTGGCTTGCTGCCGCCGCCGCCTGGCTCGCCGCCGTCGCCGCCGCCGCGGTCTGGCGCGTTGCCGCCGCCGCCGCCGCCGCCGCCGCCGCCGCCTGCCTCGCCGCCGCCACCGCCGCTGCGGCTGGGCTCGCCGAATCTGCCTGGCCCATCAACGCAGCATGTCTTGCCGCTGCCGTCGCAGTCTAGCTCGCCGTCTCCGCCCGGCTCGCCGCCGTCGTCGCCACCGCCGCTGCAACTGGGCTCGCCGAATCTGCCTGGCCCATCAACGCAGCCTGTCTTGCCGCTGCCGTCGCGGCCTGGCTCGCCACCACCTGGCTCGCACCCGCCGCCTGGCTCGCTGCTGCCGCGGCCTGGCTCTCCGCCGCCGCCGCCTGGCTCGCCGCCGTCGCCGCCGCCGCCGCCTGGCTCGTGGCTGCCGCCGCGGCCCGGCTCGTTGCCGCCGCCGCCGCCGCCGCCGCCTGCCTCGCTGTCGCCGCGGCCTGGCTCGCCGTCGCCGCCGCCTGGCTCGCCGCCGCCGCCGCCTGCCTCGCTGTCGCCGCGGCCTGGCTCGCCGCCGCCGCCGCCTGGCTCGCCGTCGTCGCCGCCGCCGCTGCAGCTGGGCTCGCCGAATCTGCCTGGCCCATCAACGCAGCCTGTCTTGCCGCTGCCGTCGCGGCCTGGCTCGCCACTACCTGGCTCGCACCCGCCGCCTGGATCGCTGCCGCCGCGGCCTGGCTCTCCGCCGCCGCCGCCTGGCTCGCCGCCGTCGCCGCCGCCGCGGCCTGGCTCGTGGCTGCCGCCGCGGCCCGGCTCGTTGCCGCCGCCGCCGCCGCCGCCGCCTGCCTCGCTGTCGCCGCGGCCTGGCTCGCCGTCGCCGCGGCCTGGCTCGCCGTCGCCGCCGCCTGGCTCGCCGCCGCCGCCGCCGCCTGCCTCGCTGTCGCCGCGGCCTGGCTCGCCGTCGCCGCCGCCTGGCTCGCCGCCGTCGCCGCCGCCGCGGCCTGGCTCGTTGCCGCCGCCGCCGCCGCCTGGCTCGCTGCTGCCGCGGCCTGGCTCGCCGCCGTCACCGCCGCCGCGGCCTGGCTCGTTGCCGCCGCCGCCACCACCGCCTGCCTCGCTGCCGCCGCGGCCTGGCTCGCTGCCGTCGCCGCCGCCGCGGCCTGGCTCGCTGCCGTCGCCGCCGCCACGGCCTGGCTCGTCGCCGCCGCCGCCTGCCTCGCTGCCGCCGCGGCCTGGCTCGCCGTCGCCGCCACAGCCTGGCTCGTCGCCGCCGCAGCCGCCGCCACTTCTGTCGGATGAGGAGCAGTCGCTGCTGGCACGCGGCGTGGTGACCGGCGGTCCTCAGCCGGGTGGCCGGTTCGCGCAGGTCCTCATCGATGGCCGCCCCGTCTGCGCACTGGTGGACAGCGGTGCCGACGAGGTCATCATTCGACAGGACTGCTTGGCACCGGGGGCGCGTCTCCGACCGCTGGATAAGAAAATCAGCCTGGCTGATGGGGAGGCTTGCGTTCACATTATCGGTAAGACGTCTGTGACAATCACACTTGGGGACTGTGTTCGTAAGGTGGATTGCTATGTGTCTGGAAAGCTGTTTGATCAATGTTTGCTGGGTGCTAAATACTTGACTGAAATCGAGGCCTGCTTGGACTTGGGACAAGGGTTGCTGAGGGTGGGTGAATATGCACTACCATTGTCACGTGACCCACACGGGCCCCGGGTACAGGCGGCGAGGGTGGTGGTTAAAGACCCGGTGGTGGTGCGCGCGGGAACGGAGGTGATTTGTATGGGAGAAATGTGTCCCCCGACCGATGCAACCCTGGAGTCCGCCTCGGCGCTCCTGGAGGGGGAGGACAGATTTCTGGAGCGCAGTCCCCTCCTAGTTGCGCGACTGGCGGTTCGCATCGGCCCTGACTGCTCAGTGCCGATGCGATTATCCAACACCAGTGAAAGAGACGTGCATCTTTACAAAGGCACTCACATTGCCAACGCACACACAGTTGATGAGCAGACCGTTCTCCCTCTCGGGGACGCCACTGAAGAGGGAGAACTTGATTTTGACGCAGTGGTCGCACACCTGCCACAGCCTGAGAAAGATAAGTTCAAACATTTGCTCATGGAATTTTCGGGAGTGTTCACAGGGCTGGGTAGGACTGACCTTGTGGAACACAGCATTCCGACGGGCTCAGCCCGGCCGGTGTCTCAGCCCTACAGGCGAACACCAGTTCATCTAAAAACGAGTGTTCAGACTCAGATCGACAGCTTGGTGAGCCAAGGAATTTTGGAGCCCGTAAGTGAGTCCCAGTGGGCCAGCCCCTTGGTACTGGTCAAAAAGTCGAACGGAGACATCCGTATATGCGGTGATTTTCGAAAACTAAACTCAGTGACTGTCCCCTCCGTGCAGGTCATTCCCCGTATCGACGATTGCTTGAATCGTCTCTCGGGGGTGAATTGGTTCACAACCGTTGATCTGAATCAGGCCTACCATCAAATTCCTATCAAGGAATCTGACAGGGACAAAACAACAATTACCACTGAACTCGGCTTGCATCGTTACACATCGGCACCGTTCGGTTTAGTGGGGATTCCCCACACCTTCAACAGGGCGCTAGCGATGGCACTGTCTGGTATCTCTCCGCGAGTGTACATTCAATATTTTGACGACATACTGGTTCTGGCAAAAGATTTGTCGGAGATGCACACAAATTTGCGTCAGGTGTTGACTCACCTTCAGGCAGCTGGTTTTACTGTGACGCTGAACAAGCTTCGGCTGTGTCAAAAACAGGTTAAGTTTCTGGGGTACATTATCACACCCGATGGTATTTCTTGTGACCCGGCCAAAACGCAGTTGATCAAAGACTGGCCGACACCGTCGTCTGTGACAGAGGTCAGGGCATTCCTTGGGCTATGCTCGTACCTGCGGAAGTATATTCAGGATTTTGCTTCCCTCACTAAGCCGCTCACGAGACTGACCGAGAAAAGGGTCCCTTTCCGGTGGACACCGGAGACAGAGGCAGCGTTCCAAACGATGAAGGCCAAAATGGTGTCGCCACCAGTCCTGGCCCATCCCCGGCTGGAGGCTGGAGCCGCTCCGTTCGTCTGTGATACAGACGCGAGTGGAACAGGCCTGGGAGCATGCCTCCTGCAGGAGGATAAAGTGATCGCCTACGCCAGCCGGGCACTGACAAAATCAGAGCGGCAGTATTCGGCAACAAAACGGGAACTTCTGGCGGTAGTATGGGCCACACAGCACTTTCGACACTTCTTGGTCGGTCGGCAGTTTGTTCTGCGCACCGATCATTCCGCCCTTCGGTGGCTGTTCGGATTTCGAAATCCCGAGGGCCAGATGGCCCGATGGCTGCTACAGCTATCTGAGCTCGATTTCCGCGTCATTCACAGAAAGGGAACCTCCCATGGCAATGCAGATGCACTGTCACGCTACCCCCACCCGCCTGAGCCGGGCGGCGAGGTGGCATTTAAATGGGTTTGTATCCCCGTCTCCTCGGAGGGGGAAGAGGGGCGGCCGGTGACTGAGACAAATGTTGAGGCAGCTGGCAGCACCGGTCTGGTACCCTCGGAGACGGGGGAATCTACCGAGCCGGCGACGGTCCGTGCCGTGGGAGCCGTGCAGCCATCTGACCCCTCGATCTGCTCCGTTTCTAAAATGTCACTGCCGGACATCAGCCGCGAGCAGGACCGCGACGAGGGCATACGGGAGATCAAAGCTTGGAAAGAGAGTAAAATCCGTCCTCTGGCGAAAAATTTGAAAACTGACTGCGCTCGCCGTTTGTTACGCGATTGGAGGTCATTGGTGCTCGGGGAAGGCGAGCATAAGGTGCTGTATAAGCGGATACAGCCACACCGAGCTGCTCCTGTCTGCTTGCAGATTGTTTTGCCTCATCACTTGAGGAAGGAGGTCCTGCACACACTGCATGCTGGCTTCGGAGGAGGCCATCAGGGTGTTGCCAGGCTGGAGAGCATGGTCAGGGAGCGTTTCCACTGGCCGGGGCTCCAACAGGACGTGAAGGACTACTGCAAGGAATGTGCAGTCTGTGAACGACGACGGAATCCTCAGCCGACACCGCGGGCCCCTTTGGGTTCGCTTCAGGTGTCAGCATTTCTTGACAGACTTGATATTGATCTCGTATGTGGGCTGCCGGCGACACATCGTGAGGGTTTCCGATATGTATTGACCTGCACTGATGCATTCACCAGATTCCTGTGGGCTATTCCAATTCGTGATCAGGAAGCAGAGACGGTTGTCAGAGCACTAATGGACCACGTCATTAGTGTTTTTGGCATTCCGAAATGCATCCATAGTGATCTGGGCAGAAATTTGACTGGGAATGTCATGAAATTGTTTTGTAGGTCGTTGGGTATACGTCAGTCGACAACAACGCCTTACCACCCACAGGGTAATGCTTACGCCGAGCGTGGTCACAAATTTCTTATCGACGCAGTCGCTAAGCTGAGCGCTGATAATCCCAAGCACTGGTCTGAGTATCTTTCGGCGGCAGTGTTGGCCTGCAATAGCAACATCAACAGATCCACTGGTCTCTCTCCGTATGAGTGTGTGTTCGGGAGGCCGCCCACGCTACCTATTGACGCAGTGTATGGGGGAGCACGAGCTCAAACTGACACGGGTCCTGCCGTCCCGGCGGACCTTCTTGCATACGTGTGTGGCCTGCAACAAACACTAGAGGCCACTGATGCCATGATTTTTAACGCGAGCGTCGCTGCCCATCAGGCGAGCAAATCGACTCACGACACACATATCCTAGAGCACGTGTACACAGTGGGCGACCGTGTTTGGGTGCGCCGCGACGGGTTAAAGAAGGGCGAGAGTCGAAAGTTGGCACACGCATGGGAAGGTCCATATAAAATTGTCGAAAAGCTTCGCAGTTGGACGTATCGGGTACAACGAGAAGGTGGATCCAAGCAGAGTGTGATCCATCACAATCGCCTCAAGCCGTGCACTTCCGTGCCTGAGGTGCGCCCTGGTCGGCTCCCGGGCGCTACTGGACGACACTCCCTGGGGGTTGGGGAGCGGGGAAACGTCAGTCTCGAGAGTGGTTCTCACCCCGCCCGCGGGCGGCCGCCCCCACGTCCGCCAGTTCCTCCCACGGGACCGCTCAGCCCACCGCGCCCCGAGTGGCGGGCGGTGTTGGGAGATTCCACGGCGCGCCATGGACGTTCACGGCGCGCGCCATCCCCACGTCCGCCAGTTCCTCCCACGGGACCGTTCAACCCACCGCGCCCCGAGTGGCGGGCGGGGTCGGGAGATTCCACGGCGCGCACGGAAAACTTCACCCATATACCACCGGATGACAGGGCTGACACCGGGGACCACAGCCAAACTTGCTTTGTTAAAACTCCAATGAGACGGGGTGCATCGTTGTTAAATGGCGGCGGTCTGCAGGAAAAACAGTCATTACGGCGTTCGGGACGAGTGCGCCGACCGCCCGAGCGTTTTGGAAACGTCGTTACATATTAGAACCGCGGTGTTTGCTCAGTTTTTTTTTTCTTTTCTGTTAGTACCAGGTTTAGGATTGTGTTAGTACCAGGGTATCGTGCGCTCATTGTGTGTCGATTGCTCATTTAGGCTATTGTGGTTTCACGATATTTGCTGTTCGTTGGTTGTCGGGACGACAACCTTAAATGGAAGGGGGTAGTGTTGTGAGTTGTGAGTTGGAGGAATGGAATGGTGTGGTGTGTTTGCACCTCCATAGTGGCGCAGCGGCCTGAGTGGGGTGACATGACGTGGACAGTGTGTGGCAGTGTGTGATTGGCCGTGTGGATCAGGTGCGTTGTGATTGGCCGAACCCCGACCTGGCGGGTGCCCGCTGGTCCGGGGCGGTCAGTTGGGGTCTGGAATAGACTGCGAAAGGAGCCCTGTGTGTGTGTGGAGCCCGAGAACACGCCAAAGAGCTCTCACCTTACCATTACCTTAGCCTTCACAGCATAAAGGGTTAATGGGCTGACACGTTCAAATAGGCTACTTAGTTAGGTGGCAAACCGTTGTTTTTAATAGGGCGCTTTTACATGAGAGGCATGGGCGCTTTTTGATGGGGGAGTCCGTAAATGCGCCCTTTGCAGATGTGCCGGAAAGCTTTTCTCTTGTTAATTTTTCTGGGTGGTATACAAATTGGGAGTTGTTATTTGATGCCAAAATAACTGAGGTACAATTTGAGATATCATCAAACATGACAGCTGGTCAACTTTAGCCGCAATAGGCCGATATCCTTAAGGTGGCGCAATATGACCTCTCTCCCCTAACCGGGGCGCCTGATTACGCGCGGCTCGCTGGCAGGTGGCGGTAATTTGGCACTTGTTTCAGAATTGGATGGAAACTGCCAACCATACAACAATGAGAATTGATGAGGGTAATTATAGTTGAAGGGCGTTTAACAATCAATGGGCCCTTTGCGACCCGATCTGGCAAAGTTTTCCAATTCCGAAGTGTTTGCAAAAGTTACAGCAGCAGGTAGCAGTTCACGAATTGGTTGCAGCTGAGTCGCGGGGAGGCGGCTCTGCCGGCAGAGCGGAGCTGAATGTTCATCAGATAGTGCGGAACAAGCGCAGGACTTTGTAATTGCCACATCTACATATCAGCAGCTCGGAGCGGGGAGCGCAATCTGCAGCTGCGTTGCTTTGCAATTCACAGCTCAGCACTATAAGCATTAGGCAGACCACCGGTTCTATCTCATCAGCGAAAACGGAGGAGGTCGAGTCACTGCAGTGAGGCATATGCGTTGCTGACTGCTGGAATATAACTTCATTGATACACTGTTGTACAATTCGTTCAGGTTGAAGGGTTACTGCTTCTACATAGGTGTTATTGAACGCAGGCAGCCTTGGGGAAGAACCATTCAATAATCAATTCCTACTGTCAGCTAATTGATATAGTTTGCTATTTTACCATGGAAGCAGCAGTTAACAGAAATTGTTCTCTGAATATAAAGTGACGCACAAACCTTTATGGATTCGTACAGTGGAACAAACACATCCCTCTGCAGATACGGACAGCTGCATACATGTGACATGAAAAGAGCAACGATAAAACGGTACCATATCGCGCCGTATTGACCCTTTTTACAGCCCTCATAAAACATACGGTAGCGGAAGTAACAAAGGAAAATAATAACGACCTGTGCATTTTATTACCTCCACGTACACGCGAATGCCGCGCCGGCTAACTAATGCTATTCAGCGGCAGCCGCGCCATAGTTCGCCGCGGGCGTGTCGTTTTAGCGGCGCCGCCGGCTGCGTATGCCAATCCATAGCTGTCCGGACGGAGGACGGGGCGGCGCGCAGCGCTGTAATCGATTTGTAGCTGTCCTGCCGGCGACACTCTGTGCTGCCACTAATCACCATCGACCGCCGTGCAAACATGATAAATGGCCGTCACGCGAC
Organism: Amphibalanus amphitrite; assembly: GCF_019059575.1. NCBI lineage: Eukaryota > Metazoa > Arthropoda > Thecostraca > Balanomorpha > Balanidae > Amphibalanus > Amphibalanus amphitrite. The sequence goes on along the minus strand of NW_024881907.1, from coordinate 456,434 downwards.
CTCCGGCAACCGTGAGAAGTTTAACGTGCAGGCCACACTGCCAGTTATATTCCCCACATGTTGCACCAGTGTAGCTGCGGCGGGGTAAATACAGGCCTCATGTGGCTAGTTGGACACCCCTTACCTTTGTCGTTAGTCGCTGTAATGTCCAGGCTCGCGCCGAGAAAATGGTTGAACAAAAACGGAGAGCCTCCATCTCTCAAAGGTAACGGAGACATATGCTGAATTTAACCCGCGCATCGACGGGGGTCTGCGCCAACTTCGCACCGACGCACGGTAGGCGATCGGGCCGGTCTAGCCTCGCGAAACCTCAAAGACACTTTTTTCCGAAAATTGAAAAACAACGCATACTAGTCGACAGAAAATTCATGAGAGATTATGATTAGTGCATTTGCATAGCTCAGGAGACATTTTTTCGTAGACAAAAGTATCGTTAAAGACAGCGTTCCGTAACACTTCATAAGGGGGATAATCACAGCCGATTTTTACGCTCTTTGAATATTTTGCGGAACGATGAAATTGCTAGGTGTTAAGCATCCATTTTGCATGGAAAGTAAAATTTAGATGTTTAGACGATTCCGCCATAGAAAGCAAGTAGACAAAATCAGTTCAAAATGTCTTATAATTAGGTTAACTTTTTATATTTTTTTCTACCACTGAACATTACGTTCACTGAATTAACCAAGCCCAGCAAAAAAAGTTTTACGAGGATGAACTGAAAATAATGCTGTATCGCATGCACTAAGACACTATCTATTAGGGGAGCCAGTGAAAATTTGCAGCCACTTGCAGCCCTGGCATCCAGACACTTTTTTCTTCTAAGGGTTGGCCGTGGCTTGGTGCACTTGAGCACAAGTGGTAAATGCCCCAAAGGGTGTTTTCGCGATAGCTCAAAACACCCAGGCAATAGAGAGCTGCAACCTGGCATACCTGACCTTTGATGCACGCTGGATCTTGTGACACCAACCGCACTTTCAAGTCAGGTCAGGTCACTGACCTATGACGTCATACATGAACCTCTGCACGATCCTCAGATGTCGCAACCTTGCAACGCTCTCAGTGCCAGAGTAACTTTCACAGGGAGGTGAGACTTGCAGGACTTATTGTCCTTTAGAGGTCTTATAGCTTTTATATCTCAGATTTTTCCTAAATGTCACATAAAGTCAGGTTGGTCACGTGACCTCACCTATAAGTCAATGGGGAAATATGAAAACTGTTATTTTGGCGCCAGGAATGATATTTAATTGTCTCAAGTACATGGAATCGTTACTTCATGCACTCCTTGCAAGATCTGATGCTGCATTTTTGCATTGTTGACCTTGCATGACGTCATTTATGACGTCACTAGGGTCATACGAGTTTATCGTCAATAACTCCCGATCAAATTGAGCTAGAGAGTCGACAAGGTCACCAATGGACTCCGGAAGACCTACCGAATCGAATGATATGCGATATGACCTCCTTCGACCAACTTCGTGATTTGAAGACCTCTGACCTGACCTTGACTCGAGGTCAAGGTCAGGTTGACCTTACGGTGGCCTCATCTGAACAAAAGTATACCATTCGACGCGCCTGATCAAGGCGAACACGACGATGTCAAAATCGTGGTTCTGCGGCCATTTTTTGCGAAGTTATTTACCAAAAACCAAACCCGCTGCTTGGGTCACGTTATGAAATGGGGCCCTGCCGGGCGAGATTTACGCTGTTATGTATAAATTGGTAGGGCATAATCGTTTGAATAAAAAATTGGTTTGGAAGCAATTTTCTACGCAGGTACACACCATTTCAATGTCCTACCCAGCTCATACCGTCATCAATTTTGACCTACCCTCAAAAGTATTCATGCGTTATTCGAGCAGCAATTAGGCAAATTGCAAGCTCGCCACAGAGCACAAATCCTATAAGAGATAGTCCTTATTTAAAACATATGCTCATTGGATATTCAAGAAGGTTGCTCCTAAATATTGTGGTTCTAGCTTCAAAAACATGGATGTTATGAATGCCGATAGGTTTCGCGAGGCTACAGCGGCCGGATCGCCCACTGTGCGACGGGGGGGGGGGCGGATGACCGCCCCCCCTGAGATCTGGAGAACGAAGCAAGATAGCGACAAGCGGTAAACGGCATCGGATACGCACGGCCAAGATCTACAATTTTTACGAAGGTCATTTTCAGGTCAGGTCAAAGATGACGTCACAGGGGTCGAAAAAGTCAAAATGGCGGCGCTAGATATGGAGAGAGTTTTTCTCGAATAACTTTCGAATTAGTCAAGATAGGAACAACCTAAGGGCATCATCGTGATCCTCTCGTCAATCCGCATCGAATGATATATATGTTGACCTCGAAAGGTCAAGGTCAAAGGTTGACCTCAGGTCACGTGACCTCGAGGTCATCATGTATATCATTCGATGCGTCTTGACGAGCTGAACACAATGAGACCATCCACGCGTCTGTATCTTGTTCCTGTACGGAGTTATTGGCCAAAAACCTTTGGTGACCTTTGATGACGTCACATGACCTCACAGCTGCCCAACAGCAAAACAGACCTCAAGGTAGTGAAGGCTGATCGTATATGAAGTCATGTATGGTATATGGGGCCATTCCGACCCGTTTTAGTGGTAAAAACAGGGAGTTGATTTTTCCCCCATTGACTTATAATGGGGAGGTCGCGAAATTGACCTGACCTTAGGTCACCGATATCAAAATTCCGAGATATACAAATTGTAGCTACTAATGACCTAATAACATCCTGAGACTTTCAAAGGCCTCCGACATCTACTGTAGCTCTGGCACGGTGACAAAGTTGCAAAAAAGTGACTTGAGGTTGGGTCATTCAAAGTGACCTGGTGACCTGACCTAAAAAAGGTAGGAGGTTCAAACTTGCACACCATGTGTAAAATTGATGAGGTTATAGTCATACCAAATTTCGCGGCGCTACGCGCCGCGGTTTTCCCGCTATTCGCGAAAAACCTCAGGGGGGGGGGGCGGATATCCGCCCCCCCCGTCGGTGCGCGGGTTAATATTTTATGTTCCTTAGTTCGGCCTTTCATGTGCGTGGAGTCAACTCTCGTGATCACTGTGCAGGTTTTCGGCTCACTGTGGACAGAAATAATTGCAGGAATGCGTCTTTCTTCTTCCTTTCTTATCTGCCTCTGTCAATGCTTCTGTCTCTGACTTTGTACCTGCTCTCTCTCTCTCTCTCTCTCTCTCTCTCTCTCTCTCTCTCTCTCTCTCTCTCTCTCTCTCTCTCTCTCTCTCTCTCTCTCTCTCTCTCTCTCTCTCTGTCTCTCTCTCTCTCTCTCTCCCTCTCTCTCTCCCTCCCTCCCTCCCTCCCTTCCTCCCCTGTTCTCTCTGCCCTTGCTGTCACCCTCTCTCTCCCTCTCTCTCCCTCCCTGCCCCCTTCCCTCCCCTCCCCCTCCCTCTCCCTCTCCCTCTCCTTCTCCCTCTCCCTCTCCTCTCCATCTCCTCTCCATCTCCCTCTCCCTCTCCCTCTCGCTCTCCCTCAGCTCACATACCGCTCACGCGCCACCCAGCCGGCTCGTGCGCGAGTGACCCGAGAAAATCGTTGGAGCGACAGTTTGCAAATGAGGTCGTCTGCACATACGGGCGTCATCGTTTTTCGGCCGATCAATGGAGGTGTCGCGGCGCGAGAGGCCCTGTGGACCCAGCTCTTCAGGACCGGCCACGTCCAGAGGGTGACGGACGCGACAGACAGAGGGAGAGGAGACTAAAAACCGAGAGGAGAGACGGGAGACGGAGACAGAGACAGATGTGGGAGTAGGCGGTCCTTCGTAGGCGCTCTGGTCAACAGTATGTAGGCTGGTGGAAAATAACTAAGATGAGAAAGAAACCTGCCTCAGCCGAAGGCGATGCAATTTGGAGTTCAGAAAACCTTGCGGCGTCGCTTTGTACGATTGTTTCCACGCCAAACCATGCCGATGATAAATGATCAATCGAAATTTCCACAAAACGCTCTGGAGATTTTATCATGGAGAGGCGCGCACAAAAACTACTGATTTGATTGTGAGAGGCTATCTTAGCTCGTAAATATAACATCCAAAATAGAGTAATCTTAAAACAGATAGTGATATAGCTTTTAAGGAGATTAAAATCACTTTACGTGCTATCGGAGATGAATATATTTGTCTAGAGCGAATATTGAATGCGATAAAAGGCTCCAAATTACTGCAATAAAACAAGATATACTACGGCAATAAATATTATTTTTCCGTAAGAAATACATTGCCAGATGTAGTTTCACAGAATTCGAACAGCAATGTGTGCAGAGCACAATGAAGGAAATCACAAAAATACCCTGCATGGCAATAAGTATTTGGTACGGGGTGACAGTCGGAAAATCGCAGATCGCTATACGGGTTGATGGAAATATGCCAGTCACTGCCACAGCAAATGCCAAAGCAGCATGTCTAGATGAGGAAAATCACCAAGCGTCTCCCATCTAATCTTAGTGGAGCAAGGGTGAGACGCGAAGGGGAAGAAAGGATACATAAGTGGGAAAGATTGGATAAGGGGACGAAGGAAGGTGAGCCGCAAAGGAAAAAAGTGAGGGAAGAGACATTATACGATGAGAATAATCTGAGAAAGCTTGAACAGAGAGGGAGGAAGGAAGAGAAGGGAGAGCTTCGGGTCGTTCTAGTCCCGTCGCTGCCGAGACCGTCGATAATCCTCGGAGCGCGGCTGGCTGATTGGTTATTGTGTCCGCCGCTCAGGAGCGCCGTCGGCACCGGCGGCGGCCCGGGACAATCCCCCGGTCGCCGGCGGGCGGATGTCGGAGACCGGCGCACCGTTAGCCGGGCGGCCGACGGCTCCAGGTCAGCCCCGAGGCAGGTGATCGCCCTCCGGTGCAGCTGCTGCCCAGACGAGAGCGGCTTCTGTCTGACCCGAGGCCGAACAGCACTCGACTTTTTGCACCAATGTCCGATGTCCTTACGTAACTTATAGGCAGGTAAGACCTACAGATCAATGTGAGACGATCATAAGATAGAGAGAGAGAGAGAGAGAGAGAGAGAGAGAGAGAGAGAGAGAGAGAGAGAGGGAGAGAGAGAGAGAGAGAGAGAGAGAGAGAGAGAGAGAGAGAGAGAGAGGTTGTGAGTTTTGTTACCTTTTAAAATGGCTGATGCCCGCCATTTCGGTTAATTTATGCCGGAAATGTCAGGTGTTCCTGACAGATAAAAGAGTCGTCTGACAGTGGCTGGCAGTCACGCCATCTTTGGAAGAATATGCCGTGCTGAGAACCTGGAGATGTTGCGGCTACATTAACCGCCACCACACGGCGGAAGGTGGAAATGAAATAATATTTATTTCATAAAACGGTTGCCAACAACAAACTAAAAAAGGTGAAGCATTAGCTGATGATATACTGGCTAGCAGATAACCGAGGGTACTCACCATTAGTAACCCCTTATAAGCGTATATGCAGCCGACAAAGACAGTCATCTTGTGCGACTTGCAGTACTCGTTCTCTGGTATGATAATGGCGTCGTCGTTCTGAGGGTGAGGCTGAAAAGGCAGGCGGCGCTGTCAGGCTGTGGCGATGATTATCACTTACCTCTGGCAAGATAGCACAGCCAGAGTGAAAAAGAAGAGAGAAAGAGAGGGAGGAAGAGAGGAGAGGGAGGGGAGAGAGCATGGTGATCAAATGGAAAATTCTCAGAATGTGGATAAGACAGACTGATATAATAAATAAACATACAGAAATCTACATGGAAAGAAGAAAACCCGCTAACGCATCAGCACCATCAATAAAGTAAGAGGGGCCGAAAAAAAACACATCCAATCAACGTCATTGGTCCGTACTTGTCCCCGTGCGCCGGTCTAATGAATAGGTGTCCTGCCTTTGTGATAAGGCCGGGCGACCGGCGGCCGGCGGCCGTCTGTCGTCAGGTATGGGCACGTGTGGCTCATTCAGGTGCGCCGGCACGCGGCAGCTCGATAGTCTGTTGCCAGGCGACAGAGCTGCTTCCGCGGCCGCTGCGGCGGCCGCGCGGCTGGCCTGTGTCACAGGCTGAGGTCACCGGTCAGAACTAACTGACCAGCTGATGTGGCGTGAGCGTGCCGCTGGTCGCTGTCCGTACAGAGTTGCTGGGCTGTGACAAGGGTCACTTAGGGTTCTGCTCAGGATACACTGAGGGGTGTCGCTATGGGTGCCGCTGGCGAGGGGAGGGAGGGGTCGGCTAGCAACGCCGCTGACGGGTTTGGAAGTTTTATTACTGTGTGCTGGATCGGACAGTTCTCAGTAGACCGAAAAAGAACTCTTCGATTCACGCAGGGTTCACTGGCTCGCTGTGACCGGACAAGGCTCGCTCGGACCAGAGATGACTTTCTGGCTCGCTATGATTGGACACAGCTCTCTCAGACCGGACAGGACAGGACTCTGTCAGACCGGATAGTTCTCTGTGGCTCTCTCAGACCACCGGACAGAGCTCTCTAAGACCACCGGACAGGGCTCTCTCGCACCGAGCCACGCTCGCCCTGACGGCGTCTGGCGCCGTCGTTCCCGTCGTCTGATGAGCCGGAGACGGGCCGCGTCGGCTCCGACGGTGCCGATGATGACAGCGCGGCTGTGGGCGTCCGGCTTTGTCGCAGGGCCACGCAGCCCGCCCGAAATCGGCCAATGACTCCGTCCCGATGGACGGAGGAGCTTCAGTTGCTGAAAGGGAGCCGGACTACTCTCTGGGCGCGGACCACCGCGAGAGGCACAACGGCCGGAGGGCACGACTGGCGGTCCCTCAAACAGACTGAGGGACTGTGACTGTGGGGGAGGGCCGTAGGAGCAAGTATGTGGGTACTGGGCTGTGGGAAATGTAAGTACTGTAGGAACTCACGAGACTGATTGAGTGTGGGAATTCGAAACTCCGTGGTAGCTCTAAGTCTAGCGAATTCATTTGCTGTCAAATATACGGTTAGTGTAAACCGAAAAAGACAAAGCCTGTGTGATGTAAAATACATCGAGACCATCACTCAGCGATCCGCTATACTCACATATTGTCCGAGTTGCTTGGTCTCCCGGTAGAACGGATCGACGATCTGCCAGGTGGTCATTATGGCAATGTCGATAGAGAGCAGAACTCCGACCACAATGTACAGCTGGTAGTCCTTGATGACCTGAGCACGGAGGGCAATCGGCTGTTATTCGTCCGGCTGACAGGAGAGATATTGATTTGAACGGCTGGTTCCGGGTTTTGTTACACAATGCGAGTCGGAACCCGAGCCGACAGCGCGAACTGCATGCACCTTTAGTTATGGTCCTTGGCAGGCATGCCAACAAGGCGCAAAGGCAATTTACGACATGCCTGAAGGGCGTATGGCTCATTCGGGTCCACCGAGTTGTCGATAAAATCAGCCCTGACCGTTGTTTGGGTCAGTTGGGCGATTGGCTATTGGCGTAAGGCGCTACCGCCATTAGGTAGACTGCTGGCAAGCTGCACCGTAGCAGTCGCATGATGGCTGCCACTGAAACTGGCTTCCGAGTGAACAAAAATACCGGCAAACAATGCATTCCGGATATGAGATATATGTAGAATATAGATACCAGTATAACGCCTTTGGGGGCGACTAACGGAGCGCGCGAGAGGGTGGGCCTTGCACGTGCGAAATTTCGAGGGGGTACCTCCAGCTGACTTGTGCACGGCACCCTACAAACCGGTCTCTAGCGATGTGCCAAATTTGAGCACAATCGGTCCAGCCGTTCTCGAGATCTGGAAGCGGCACCCTGCACGTGCGCACGTGCAAAATGGGTCCCAACTGACTTGTGCACGGCACCCTACTAACTGGTCCCTAGCCGTGTACCAAATTTGAGCGCCATCGGCCCAGCCGTTCTCGAGATCTGGAAACGACCCCTGCACGTGCGCACGTGCAGCAGCACCCCAACTCTGGCACATGGATATGCAGTGCCTAGTGGGTGCCTACCTACATGCCAACTTTCAGCGCAATCGGCCAAGTAGTTACCGAGATATTGCAACAATTACAAAAGTGACACCTCTTCGTTTTGCACGTGGCACGTGCATAAGGGGTCACCCACATGCAACGGGAATAGTCCAATACTTGGTAGAAGGAATGAAGCTACCCTACAAAAATTACCGCGTGTAAATCGGTCAAGTGGTTGCTGAGATATAAGCCTCGCAAAAGCGTCCGCACGGCCGGCCGGGAAAGACTCCGCTCGCTTCGCTCGCTCCGTAATTAAGGACAAGTGATAAGGTCACCAACAGAATTGTGTTTATTATTGATGCGAGTAACTTCAATTATTGTATTTTTATAGCGCCAAACATGGGGCCAATTTCTTTTCCCTTTGGACTGCCATGTATGCCGCGGCATTCAGTTCTAATGATGACCACAATAATTGCCACAACTGTACGCCCGGGACTCGCCGGTCCGAGCGCCGCACGCAATCAATATAGTCGTCTGCTGCTGGGCGGCTTAGTGGCTATGCCGAGCGCATCGGGTTCCGATTCATCACATATATTGATGGGGGACGGGGTGGGCTGCGCTGTCAGCTCCAGACACAGAGACACGGGAACAGAGACATACACAAACACAGACACGCAGACACACAGACGCGCAGAAACGCAGAAATGCATAAACAAGCTCAGATATGGAGAGTTAAGTCACAGATGCATAGACACACAGAAACGCAGACACGGAGAAACATAGAAACATACCCTTAGACATATCATCGGTATATTCGGACACACGTAGCACGATTACAAAGAGGTGGCGACAGTAAAAGGATGTTTTTTGTTGACACATGTATCTACTAGGTCTAGAAATGACCACCAGTCCCTGTGGACAACTGATTATAACTATTCATGGTAATAACGTGTCTGAAGACAGGTAATAGAAACAAGCACAAATGGATCCGCTGTTTTGCAACATAAGGAAGCGATTTTCTTTCGTCTTGTAAATTATTTTTTTTCTTGTGTCCGGGAAACAGAAAACCTTGGCTAAAAAACGTTTACAGCTGTTCGTTCCTGATCTCCGACAGTGTGCCCGGAAAAGAAATAATATATCACATAATTATGCAGCCACCAGCCGCTGTCAGCCGGGAGAACTTTACAAAAGGTCTGCCGGCAGACAATGGGCGGCCTGCCTGGCGCCGTACGGTGCAGGACGACCATAACAAGTCCGCTGCTACGCCAGACGGTCCGCGGCCGGCAGACGCGCTCCCTTTGTCCGCTCACCTTTTTGTTCAGCTTGACGTCCGTGAAAATGGAGTGGACCCGCCACGTCTTGGAGAACATGGAGCCGAATGCCAGGGTGAAGCCGGCCATGAGCACCCAGGTCTTGGCGGCGCACACGACGGGGAAGGACTCCTCAGAGGTGAGGCTCGAGTCGAGACCCAGCAGGATCACAGACGTGTACGTCAGGATGCAGCCGATGATTATCAGGTTGTTGAGGTACGGAGACGACATCTTGATGTACCTGTCGAAGGAAGACAGATCTGGTTAGAAAACTCATTGGTAGAAATCAATGAGCAATGTGCTAGAAAACAACATGATGAAGACCAAACAAGCACCGTGTCACATATTTACGAAGACTGGAGGGCTCTGATTTTTTTTCGTTCATCTTCAGTGAAAGAAGGGCCCATGGAAGCTGTTCGCGTGAGTCACGTGTCATGCCCATGACAACCTTCAAGGGTTGACTGACGGCTGCGTGCCTCTCAAATTACTACGTCGTTGATGCGTTAAATTGTTCATCTGCGTCCACTCAATACGCTTCGCGAACGTTCATCAGCCGAATAATTTTACTTACTAACTTACTACATATATCCGAAGTAGGCGCCTCTGCTTTATAAACTGTCTCACACTACCTCCCATAACATGCTGTAGACGTTATTTGTGACAAGGGGATAAAAGTCAGGCTTGGGTTTACTAGCAGAATCCTGGCTTCATCGAGCACAATATTGGATTGAAATAATGCAATAAAATGAAGTAGCAAAGAGCCACGGAAGCAATAAAACGCTGTAACAATGAAGCTACCGGGAAATTAATATCGATCAGTTAGATATACCATACAAGGATAGGAAAATACATTGGCAAGTGGTTTTCAGTATAGTCGAGGATGAGTTGATATCTTGTTCCTCATATCAGTCCCTCACAGTGTCCCTGACAGCTCTGACCACCGTCCAGCAGTCAGTCGAGCCGGTGGCTCAGCTGAGCCCGTATAATGCACAGCTTTGTCCAGTCGGTAGCTGAGTGATGGAGGTCCGCCGCCGCCGCCCACCCCGCCGCGCCGGCCAGCAGCCAAACACGGCGGTATTTTCCACTATGCCCGACTGTCCAGCAGAGGAGACCACCACGCCGGCCCGTCCGCAACGAATGGCGTACGTCGGAGCCGGACCCGCTCCCAAAATTGATGCGATCTCTTCAGACGAACGAAATTGCTCTCCTGAAGTTCCGCCTTTGCAAAGAGCGACTCGATGGTTGAGCCAGACATCGTGTTATATTTTATGTAGGCGTTCTGGTTAGGTGGCTGCATGGGTTATGCGCATCCACATCGACAAAATCAATAGGACGGATGAACGAAACAGCCAATAGCGATGCAAAATATCCCCAAAGAGAGGCCGTCTCCATAAACTTTACCACGCGTATTTTGACTGGCATTGCGCTCGATTGAACGGTCGTTTGAAGACTTCTTGCGCGGCTGTCTTCGTGTCTGGCAGGCAATATTTCCATTGGGCCGGGCCAGTCTGTCATTCCAGGATTGTTCGTCATGCGCTCGGCAATAGTCTGTAAATTTATGACTCGCGGAGTTCTCTCCAGACCGTCTCTCAACTTCCTCACGCACTCAGTGTACCCCGTGCCCGTCTCGTGAGATCCCGCGCCGTCTCGTTCCCTTCGTTCCAGGCCGTTCGTCCCGTTCGTGCTGTCTCGAATCTTCGCATTGCACTTCACTGCAATGGGAAGCGGCTCCCACTGACAGCGGTGCCCCCCCCCCCCTTCACGACACACACGGGCCGGCTCCAAACCCCACCCGACCTCAGCCCGCTCCCGGTCCGCCCCCTGAGGCCAATGAGCCGCAGCCGACCGTCACCGGTCCGCCGGCCGTCTGAGCCGCGCTGAAGGCTCGTCTTCCCCGCCGAGGTGGCGGACCGTCGCCGCCGCCACGACCGACGATCCGCCGCACGGTGGGCCGCCACCGATTACCGCGGATCGGCAGCGCCCGCGGCGGCAGCGTAAGATGGATGTGCGACATGTTTTTGCATTCCGACGACGCGGAAAATACCGCAGGCTCACCAGCGGTGTTGTTGAACAGGAGTTGGGCTTGAGCTGCTCAGCAATAACCAAAAAACTTGGCTACTTAAACCGGTAAGGTCAGAAGTTTTTCACATGCAAGTTGTTAGGGTGTGTGCCGTGTGGTAGCTCTTGTGCCCACATATCATATTCATAATGCACAATGAATCTTGCTATGGGTATTGGGTAGGTAGGTTTGAAATCAGCATAAGCCCTCGTTTTCATGTTTTCCGAAATCCACATTTTTTCTTGTTCATAATACATAAGATGAAATACTTTTAATGCGAAAGTTACTCATCCAATTATACAGCAAACAGTTTTCTGTTTCATCTCTTTGCTATAAAATGTCTCGTTAGCATATGTAAATATAGTATTCTCGCTTGTCACACATGTTTTCAATCATTTATTGACGATTGGTGACTGAGTTGTGGTCAGCCGCTGCGCTGAATTTGCAGCTATTACCAGCCGCGTCCCTGTATGCCGCGCGAGACAGAGATCGTGTTTACCTGGAAGGTAGGCTGTGCCGCACAGCTCGCGTGCTCGGCGGGACAACATACCTCCCAGCGTGATCCCACACTACGACCGCCACACTCCGCAGCAAGCTGAATGGCGTTGTAATCCATCCATCGATATTGTCACCTGTCCGTGCTTCTATCCTCAGGATACTGAAATCCTTCTCCTCCACGCCACAACCCCCTTCCGGGCTGGACAGGCAACTTTATCTCATGCGGGCTGCTCCCTTGGAGCGGCACCGCTGCTCCCGAGGGAGCGCACCCCGTAGCCGGGTGCAGTGAGTGCCTTGGGGCTGGGTGGCCTGTCCTCTGGACGGGCTCAGCCCCGGCGACTCACTAGGGTGCCTGCCCAGACCAATGTCTCCCCCTAAATCCTATCATCCTTCCGGCTCTGCAATGGTCTTGTCGACCGAAAGGGCCTAACCCAACAAAACAAACAAACAAAAAAACAAACAAACAATCGATATTGTAATATTCAAGACGAAAATGGTTAATTCATATTTAAAATGAATGAAGTTATAGCTTGTAGCATGCAATGTTCAGCCAGCATCAAACAGCGAGGCAGCGCATGCTGGTAGGTAAGTCTTCCTTGCTCCATAAAATTGAACAAATGGAGCATTTGAAGTTGCGGCGCTTTGTGAGGGAAATTGTCAAAGTGTACCGGACTTTATTATGTTCCGCGTTTATGAGCTGTGCCTCTCAGCAAATTTAACGACCCATAAATTTGAGCGTGGGTAGCTACGGATAGCGTACAGGTGGCAAATGTTGTCTTCTGTTGAAACGCGGCTCGGAAAAACAGAATTTAGTAAGTAGGTACTAGCCCTCGCCGGCCGAGGGGGGGCGGGTGCCGCCCCCCCATAGGGTTTTTTTCGCGATAGCTCCGAACACGCTGGCGATAGAGAGCTGAAACTTGGCATACCTGACCTTTGATCCAAGCCGAATCTTTTGACACCAACCGCATTTTTGGGTCAGGTCAGGTCACTGACCTATGACGTCATAAGTGAACCTCTGCACGGTCTTCAGATGTCGCAACTTCGCAACGCCCTCACTGCCAGAGGAGATGTCGCAGGGAAATGAAACGTGCAGGATCTAGTATCCATTATGAGTCCCACAACTTGTATATCTCGGATTTTTCCTAAAGGTCATATGAGGTCAGGTCATTTTCGTGACCTCACCATTATAAGTCAATGGGGAAAAATGAAAACTGCTATTCTGGCGCCGGGAATGATCTCCAACTATCTCAAGCACACAGAATCGTGATTTGATGCACTCCTTGCAAGGTTAGACGCGTCACTTTTGCAATGTTGACCTTGCGTGACGTCATTTATGACGTCATCAAGGTCATATTAGTTTTTCGTCAATACCTCTTGATCAAATTGAGCTAGCGAGTCGGGAAAGCCACCAATGGACTCAGGAAGGCCTGCCGAATCGAATGATATGCGACATGACCTCTTTCGACCAACTTCGTGACCTGGGGGTGCTGACCTGACCTTGACCTGAGGTCAACACCCCAAGTTGACCTGACCCGGACAAAAAGTATATCATTCGACGCGCCTGAGCGAGGCAAACACGATGCTGCCAAAATCGGCGCTCTGCGGCCGTTTTTTGCGAAGTTATTCACCAAAAACTGAACCGTACCTTGGGGCACTTGACCTGACCTCAGAGGTCACTGGTTGACCTAGGACCTTAAAATCGGGTACCAATCTCTGCGTCTCGTAACGGCGCACACGCTCGTTTTTTCCGCGACGCGCTAGCTTCACCAGGGGCGAAACGGCGAGGGGGGGTCGTACCCCCCCCTCGGCCGGCGTGTATGTAGAAAAAGAATAGGTCCGGCGAGGGCTAGACCTGTTTGAAGTTCTTTTTTATCTAGGTATACTCTGAGTGACGTCTTGATCAACGTGTTTACGATAGGTATGTAACAAACAGCTTCGTACCCGCTATTTCACTGCGAGGAGCAATGCGGTTTTATGGTGTGACTTGTAAGACGCCAATTATAGCCGCCGATGAGTTCTTAAAAAAAAAAAGATATTTCAAAGTAGGTACGTATGAAAGGCATTCAGGCATTCAAGGTTCATATTCGGGTACTCCGCGGCTTCATCCACACCATGAGAGGCTTTTCAGTCGCCATACCTCCCTTACACAGACTATTCAGTATTCAGCATCCATGAAGCCTTCCACAAGTAGAGGCACAACACTCGTTTTCACATCGACTGCCGGCTGACGGCTCGTGCAAACACTTGCATCTCGATCCGCGGGGAAACAATGATAACTTCAGTCTGTTCCATGTCAAGCTTGCGTCCGAAGTACCCTGCTGATAGCAGTGCGTGATCTCGGCACACACAGCTCTTACATTCAAAGACGCAAACAGACGCAAATTATTGAACGGAGGACTGAGGAGTGAACTGCCGAAGGAACTCAGACATATGGCCTTGACTCAGACCGCAAGCGTGATGTAGAACAGGCTATGTATAGCTGGGTGATAACCGACAGGACTATGTTCAGCACGCGGTAACTTGTCCGAAAAAATGGTCAGGTAAAACAAAACAACAGACTCCTAATTCAGAAGAAAAGGTCATTCGCTCTCTTGATAACAATGAAAGGTAATAATGCCGATGGATGGATTGTTGGTGGCGTGGCAGAACGACTGCTCACCAACACATTTGCCAATGCATCGATAACTCGATACCATGCCGATGGTTCAACAGCACACCGATAATTCATGCTGGCGCCGATATTTCACCAGTCATCATCAAATGGGCGCCAGAATCGACCCATGCTGACCGTTCCCCGATACCGTGTGTCCCTGACACCTCTGACAGCTCGCTGTCTGACACCGCCGGCTGAAAGGTGTCAAGGGCAGCCGCTAATCGGTCGACCCCTGACCCTCCGCCAGCCGACAGCGCTACCACGCCGGTCTGAGGCACGCCACATTACCGCAGCCTGCGGCGGAGATCACTGGCGGCTGGAAAAGGTCACACACGATCCAGACACAGTCTGCCCTGAGAAAACGGCCGACGCTGCTCCTGAGCCCCGGACCCAACAGCTGCCGACCCATTCACCTGGCAGAGCCGCTTTGGACCGAGAAAATTAGGTATTTAATTATCATGGCTGGATGAAATAGCCTCCTGTCTGGTGATCTTGAAATATCCCAGCACTGATGTAGTTCCCACGAGATGAGATGTGTCTGTACTAAAGAATCGATAGCCAACAGTGTTGGCATCTTGCATAAATGGATTTGCATGAAGATGAACAACTATGAACTTTCAGACAAAAAGCAAGTCACTTTGGTGAATGCTGTCGCGGAGGCGCGGAAGGAGAGACGACTGAGCGGGCCGAGACTTGTATTGCAACTGTGGTTCTAGTACTGATTGGGGTTCGCCAGTGCCTGTGCGTTATATGCAAAGTGGTTGCACAATGAAGGACCGGTCCGCCGACCTTCTGGTATATCTAGGTCGTCGGGCGGTGCCGTCACGAAGGGGAAAGTGACGGGTATTTCATTGTAACAAAGCTTGAACGTGTACTCTCTTTATCATGATATGGAAGAAGGGAATCGGTCCCACAATGCTCAAAGTAAATCGATTTAGTTCAGAGCCCCAAAATACCCGACCAGTAGATTAAACAATGAATTCTAAAGGGCCCTAATAAACTGAATTCGACACAAACACACACAAAAACGTAACAGTAACATCCATCTACGAGTCAGTGGGCAAACGCTGACCGGTGGACTAAGGGCCAACACGGGGACTGGACCACTGGGCGAGTACTGACTAGAGGTGGCAAAAGATGAAAATTTTGGGAACCAGACTCGAACCAGACCCGGCTGGACATTTCTGGAACCAGTCGGACCCGGCCTTAGCTGGAATCGGAACCAGTTGGACCCTTTCCCCAAAAGTCAATCAATACAAACTACTTGTAGGTATCATTAGTTGCATCATGTAAAACAGCTTATTTCCCACTGGGAATACTCATGAGCTAATGTGTGCAAAGAAACATTCACTTCATACATATTTTGCAATAATGTGTAGTGTGCAAGAGGTATAGTTTATGGTAGGACCCGGTTGGACCCGTCAGAAAATTTCCAGGAACCGGTCTGGACCCATATGAGTCCAGACTGGTTCTTTGGACCGGGTCCTCGGGTCCACATTTTGCCACCTCTAGTACTGACCTCTGGACCAGCGGGCGATAACTGACCTCTGGACCACTGGGCGATGACTGACCTCTGGACCACTGGGCAATGACTGACCTCTGGTTGCGGAAGCGGATGTTGATGAAGAGGAAGATGACGGCCATGACGATGCCCAGTGAGGCAGCCACCACCAGCGCCGCGTACAGCTGCACGTTGACGCGCGCCTTCTCGATGTGCCGGATGGTCTGGTCCAGCGGCTGTTTGCCAGAGAACCACCAGATGGGCTCGATCCGGTCGTCGTCCTCCGGGGTGAGCCAGCGCAGCTGGTTCAGGTCGTGCACGCCGATAAACGACGTGCGGTTGTCTGGGGAGGGGGAGGGGTGGTCAGAGACGAGCGGACACACCACAGGAAACAGTAATTTCCGGCTCCGGAAGACCCAGAAATCATCAGAATAATTTCCCGTCGGGGCTTTATCTCATGACATTTGGCGACGCACGGCGGCGGAGAGACGTTACATAGCCGGACTTGATGACCAGACAGATGCCCTCTGCCTGTCTAGTGCCCGCTAGGAGCTCGGACAGGGCTACTGCGTCACAGTGAAGTGGTCTTCAGCTATTTATGAACAGACTCATAGTGTCCTGCACATCAGAAATATTTCCAAATTAATAGACAAAAAAGGAAGTGATTAGGTTCTTCAGTGTCAGCATTCATGAGAAACATAATAGGCATGCTCCATACGACTAACTAAAAATGTGATTGATCATCGACGTAAGAAAGAACCCGGCCGGTTAAAATTTTGTTTCGCCTATCAAACCACTGTGGTCATAAGCACCAATCCAGCTATTGTTCAAATAATTGTCTTCGTTGCATATTTCAGCAGGAAATTAGACTCGGCATAGCTATTATCGCCTCAGATTACTCTATCAGCGGCAATTGACCTCTCGTTAGCATTGTTTAGCGCGGTGAGCTCCCGCACTCGGCCGCTCCACAACGAGTCATTGTGACGAGGCTAACACACGGAAGTGGCTCAATCCCGCAACTTTCCACTGGAAACGACGCTTTAAACAACGCCAATAGTCCAACTAGTTCCGGCAGTCTCGGACGGCCAGCGGCGGCAGCCCGGCGGGCCCTCGGTCCGCGGCTGCACGGTGACCCCCCACGCCGCTGTGCTGGCCCCTCAGTCTGGTGCCGCCGGCCGCGTGTCCCCCTGGCTCCGTTAGGGCCCGGTCGGCTCCGCAGCGCCCCGGGACGGCCGCCCGGCGTCTCAGCCAACTGAGCACGCCGCCCGACCGGCGTCTGCCGACCGGCCAGATTGGGCCAATTGAACGGCCGAACAGAACAAAGGGTAAATGATGAACCTCGCCAGCGCAGTGACACTGAGCTGTGGCCAGCGTGGCGACCGACTCAGAATCGCCGCGATAATAAAGGGGATGTTGCCGACTGAGGAGAATACCACAAACGACTGAGCCGTTTGCCACTCTCAACTAGGCATCTCCGAACTGGGACAAAGAGTGTTTGTGATACGATGAAGCTGTTTTATTGGTGTTCAGAAGTCAGAACAACAAAATATAACCGGTGAAGAATATTGTTTTGTGCTAAACTTAAAACAAAATGAGTGAACTTATTACATCTCCAGAATATAGAGCATACACTTACCTTTAAAAACATCAATGCATTATCAAACATAATTATGGCTTGATTCCCATCAAATCGTGATAGCAAATTATGAAAGACCCATCAAGCTTTTCTCGGCTGACTGCTACCGCTCGATTTCACGCTTAGTTTACCTTAAGAACGATGCATTACCCTGCAAAGCGCCGCAGTCGTTCCAGCATTTTACCGAATGGGCCGTTAGTGCGGCATGCCTGCTTCCAACGCCACTACAGCAACGCAAAGCGCAGCTGCGAACGGGTTCCCGAGGCCATAAAGGGAGAAAATATGGAAGCTTGTTGGCAATAATATGTCTCTTTGCCACCAAGCCAATGAGAAGGCGGAAAATAAGGCTGCACAATGCACATGAATCGCCACGTACCTCGAAACTGCTTCAAGACGACGAAACCTCTCCGCTCATTTTCTGAAAATTTCACCGAGCCCTGAAACAAAATAAAGGCAGTGAGCGCGAAAAATACAGGGTTTCATAAGTACAATGAAACGACACATTCGTTTCACTCATACAGGCACATGGGGCGGGTTAAGCTCGCCGGCCGGCCGTCGGCCGCTGGGGCCGCCCAGCAACAGCGGGTTAGCCTACCTCCCGGGGGCGGCAGAGTCCGTCAGCTGACCTTGACCTGCCGCGCGGTCCCGGGCGACGGACAGACAGCGGACGCAGGGTGGGAGCATTGCAGGGAGCTCGCGGGGCTGATGGCCACCTGTTGTTGCGTTGTAATTGTTAATCTCGGTTATGAAGATATACCGAAAGATAAATGCTGGCTCGCTATAGCAAAGCCTTTGTATATACACATAGAGGCCCAGCATACACACATAGGGGAAGGTGGGGTAAGACGGACCAGCTAAGGTTTGAGGCCGCATATCTTGCTACACTGCTCTCGTAATTCATATTATTTATAGTCTTCGGAATGCTCAATCCTTCCTCTGTTGATATGTGTAAAGACTAAATTTCAAATTAAATACATCTAGGTGGTGGATGCTCTTAAAGAGGGACATGTCAAAAACTGAGACAAGAAAAAACGTGGGGTAAGACGGACCACCCGGCAGTGCCTGCTATCCGTTCATGTGTGGTTACACTTCTGCTCTGTACTCTTGTAAGAAAAAGTAACCAGAATGGTAAAATAACAAAATGAGCCTTTATTCTTTACTCATGTGTGATGGAAGTGCAGCTAAAAGCTGGGAACATGTGTGTTGATTGTCGTTTGGCATGAATGCATGCTAACTGAGCACTTGCATGCATGGCTCACATGCAACAAAGACTCCTTCCTGAAAAATTAGCTTACTTAAACTTGTGTCAATGTTTTGGAAAAAGAACTTTCCATCTGCATATGGTACAATGGACCACCACAGGGTAAGATGGACCACAGTGGTCCGTCTTGCCCCAAATCTAAATTCTGTCATTATCATGACGTATATGTCAAATAGCCCAGCATTGCAAAACCTTGCCTTTCCTAAAGTGTGACTATAATTAAGTTTATAACTTTGTTCTTCACAGTTAAGAGCAAAATCGAAACTAATCATGCAAGAAAGGCGCCGTAATTGAATCACCCGTAAACCTCTTATATTAGATCGGTTTGACGAAAAACAACATTTTTCTCAATAACTCAAAAGCTATGCATCCTAGCAGCATGAGCTCAAGGTGGCCATTGTTACGAAGGAAAGCAAACATAGTGAGTGCATAAAGCAGTAGATACCTACCAGCAGCGGTTCAGCCGGGAGGGCTGGTGGTCCGTCTTGCCCCGCTGGGCCGTCTTACCCCACCTTCCCCTACCTACTTGCCACATACCCCCAGGTTCCCTGAATAGCCGCCGGCCGTGACATATGGCACAGCCTTACACATTCACCTGTGGCTTACAGAGCCACATAAATCACTTCGTCAAATCAACAATACACGCTCGGTCATGGGGATTTCAGTAGGGTCCGCTTACAAGTCTTAATAATTTACAAGGTGTGCAGTATATAACGCCTGGGAGTGCAAATCCATCCGAAACGCCCATTTAATGAGGAGTTACTCTGCAGGCCAGAATAAAATGGTTTTGGTTAAAATCGGTTAGGTCGTGTCTAGCTCGGAATATTGTAGGTAATTGTAAATTATATGACCAGACAGTCTTTCAAAGTTCAAATGAGAGAGCCACTAATGGATTCTGCTGACCAACACAACATCCTTGATAGGCTCCATGAGTTTTGCCGTGAGTTTCGCCGGCTGAGGATCCCTGTACCCTGGCTATTGCCTATGGCGAGCAGAAGTTAGTGGGTAATTGGTGAAACTCGGGCTTTCTGCAGCTACCGACGGCTGGTGGCCTTCCGTCCGGCCTTCCAAGACTGGTTTCGGGAGTGAGTTACACCTCCGGTGATGTGGTAAGATGGGGTCAGATCAGATGTGGTCAAGTGGCTATCTCCCTGAACCATTCATATTTGTGTGCCGTCATCCAGCACTCAGACATCAAATACCAATTAGATGTCAAAGCATTCAATCTGTTATGCTCAGCACATAATCAAATAAGCACAGTGTATCGTTCGGGCGGCACGCAAATTCAGCATTAGCGATACAGTCAATACAATGTCTGCCCACCCCCCCCCCCATCCCCCTCGGTCGGCGGCTGATTCCCCCGTGCCGGTCAGAAGGTCAGCGCCGTCCCTCGGGACTGAAACGCCGGCCCTCATTGGGCCGGCGCCGGGCTAAGTGGCCTTTATGCGGTCTGCGGTCCAACATCAAATGACGTATCGACGCCGGCAGGCACCACGCCTGACGGGGATGGATTAGCCTGGCCTGAGTCCTCGGTACGAGCAGAGATAGGAGAATGTCAAATGTTGTAAAACGATAACCTTATTTTTATTATACCTACATGGCAAATATTATGTTGATTATATAACCAGTATAACGCCTTATGGGGCGACTAACGGAGCGAGCGAGAGGGTGGGCCTTGCACGTGCGAAATTGCGAGGGGGTACCTCCAACTGACTTGTGTACGGCACCCTACTAACCGGTCTCTAGCGATTTGCCAAATTTGAGCACAATCGGCCCAGCCGTTCTCGAGATCTGGGAGCGGCATCCTGCACGTGCGCACGTGCAAAATGGGTCCCGACTGGCTTTTGCACGGCACCCTACTAACCGGTCCCTAACTGTGTACCAAATTTGAGCGCAATCGGTCCAGCCGTTCTCGAGATCTGGAAACGACCCCTGCACGTGCGCACGTGCAGCAGCACCCCAACTCTGGCACACGGATATGCAGTGCCTAGTGGGTGCCTACCTACATACCAACTTTCAGCGCAATCGGCCAAGTAGTTACCGAAATATTGCAACAATTGCAAAACTGACACCTCTTCGTTTTGCACGTGGCACGTGCATAGGGGGTCACTCACATGCATCGGGAATAGTCCAATACTTGGTAGAAGGAATGAAGCTACCCTATAAAAATTACCGCGTGTAAATCGGTCAAGTGGTTGCTGAGATATAAGCCTCGCAAAAGCGTGACCACGGCCGGCCGGCCGGCCGGCCGGCCGCTCATACTCAGAAATTTCCGTTATTCTACGTAAGACTCCGCTCGCTTCGCTCGCTCCGTAAACATACCAGTATAGCGCCTTTTGGGGCGACTAACGGAGCGAGCGAGAGGGTGAGCCTTGCACGTGCGAAATTTCGAGGGGGTACCTCCAACTGACTTGTGCACGGCACCCTACTGACCGGTTTCTAGCGATGTGCCAAATTTGAGCACAATCGGCCCAGCCGTTCTCGAGATCTGGGAGCGGCACCCTGCACGTGCGCACGTGCAAAATGGGTCCCGACTGGCTTTTGCACGGCACCCTACTAACCGGTCCCTAACTGTGTACCAAATTTGAGCGCAATCGGTCCAGCCGTTCTCGAGATCTGGAAACGACCCCTGCACGTGCGCACGTGCAGCAGCACCCCAACTCTGGCACATGGATATGCAGTGCCTAGTGGGTGCCTACCTACATGCCAACTTTCAGCGCAATCGGCCAAGTAGTTACCGAAATATTGCAACAATTGCAAAACTGACACCTCTTCGTTTTGCACGTGGCACGTGCATAAGGGGTCACCCACATGCATCGGGAATAGTCCAATACTTGGTAGAAGGAATGAAGCTACCCTATAAAAATTACCGCGTGTAAATCGGTCAAGTGGTTGCTGAGATATAAGCCTCGCAAAAGCGTCCGCACGGCCGGCCGGCCGGCCGGCCGGCCGGCCGGCCGGCCGCTCATACTCAGAAATTTCCGTTATTCTACGTAAGACTCCGCTCGCTTCGCTCGCTCCGTAATAAACAGAGGCAATAGTCTATGGTTTCCTCCTAAAGCTTATCGCTCAGACGTTGAGTCGCAGCTGGCATTACCACCATCCAAGAGCATCGCTCGGGTTTCTGCCTCTCTTTCCTCCCACTCAGTGCAGCGGCCCGATCGCAAACTTCTCTCGTTATGGCCGCTTGAGAGCGTGTTTTTATCGGCTGGCCTTCTCGACCGACAACCTGGCGGCGTAGCTCCGACGGCGCTGACGGGGAACGGTGGGGCCGCTCAGCGCTGACGGGGAGCGGTGGGGGTACACAGCGCTGACGGGGAACGATGGGGGCCGCTGAGTGCTGACGGGGAACGATGGAGGCCGCTCAGCGCTGACGGGGAGTGGTGGGGGCCGCAGAGCGCTGACGGGGAACGGTGGGGGCCGCTCAGCGCTGACGGGGAGCGGTGGGGGCCGCTCAGCGCTGACGGGGAGTGGTGGGGGCCGCTCAGCGCTGACGGGGAGTGGTGGGGGCCGCAGAGCGCTGACGGGGAACGGTGGGGGCCGCTCAGTGTTTACTGAGAATAAGCGCTGACAGAGGACAAAATGTGGCGGTCATCGCTAACAGAGGACAAGGAGAATGGCCTTCCAGTGTTCACGGGAGCCGGAGAGATCAGCAATAACGGAGGACAGCATAGCGGATGCAAGCCGCTGACAAGGGGACGGCGGGAGACGCTCAGTGACAACGGTGAAGGCTGGGGCTGCTGTCAGCATCATCAAAGCATGATAATGACATGTCACCAACCATTCTACTATACAATCGTACACTCACCGTGACACCCTCGAAGCTGATGTCGTTCAGGGCCGACTTGAGCACCGTCTCCCAGCGCTCGTCCTGGTAGCGGAAATCACTGAGGTTGGCCCAGCTCGGCAGCGGGGACTGGTTGTGACGGATGCGCCACGTCACCTGAATGAACGGCACACAGAGGACGGTGTCACCCGTCGGGCGAGGTTGGGAGTGAAGAACTGGTTAAATTTATTAGGTGTTTAATTTTTGTTCCATTGGTACTGCAAAATGCCATATGGCTATGGCAGATGGACAACTATAAATGTTGCACCAAATTAACCAAACATTCTGAATTCAATATGCATATCTTACTGTTCAAATCGGTCTTCCAATTAATCAATTATGCGCCACCAGAATAGTTTGTCCGTGAATTTCGCCTCATGCATATTCGCGTGAAGCGTTCTATCAGTCGGGGCGACTATCATGTCGATTCGATGACCAGCGAGTCGTGTGCGCCGACCCAAGTATGATTGCATATTCAGCGCCGGGGCGGCGGGCTGGAGTCGGGCAGCTCCGGGTAGTTTCAGCGGTGGCTGGAGACAGGGCTGCGGAGTCGGAGTCGGAGTCGGAGTCGGAGTCGGAGTCGGAGTCGGAGTCGGAGTCGCCGAAAATCCATCAACTCCGCAGCCCTGGCTGGAGATGTTGTGAAGCTGTATATACGGCCCTCAGAGGCAATGGCACTGCTTTGCGCACTTACTCATAGACCAAGGCTACGGCATTGGAAGGACAAAAATGATGATGTATGTAAGGCGAGCAATAAGGTCTGTATTTCATCAACAACTATCACTATTGGTGCAATAAATGATGGAATAACGCAGACTGTTAAAATAGGTTATTGAGTGATTTAAATTTTAAACTTAAATTCGTTTGTTTTGCATCTTATTCACTTTTTTTGTAAGTAAAATAGCAGCGGACCTGAAATCAAGAAATGGAGAGGAATTCGGTATTACCAGACGCTCACATTTTTTTTCGGCACCTCACACCCACGCCGGAAAGTCATCACCCACGGCACGGCGCGCACTTATGGTCCGCTGAGCAAACCGTTTGCGTTGCTGTCATTAACATTCGGCAAACTTTGGGCGTCGATCGGATCTGGCTAATAACGTTCAGCGTCTCGGAACTGACCGTTGCCATTATTTCGCCCCGGGCGCAAACAATCTTTTTCCGGTCGAGTGGACGACGGCCGACACGGTGCGGGGCCATTGATTGGTGCGCGGCTCTCCGATCTACGGGTATCGGTCGAGGGCAGAACAGGACCGACTGTAGCCGCCCGGCGCCCACCCTCCCAAAACGGTACACACTGGCAATGGTAAACCCGCCACCAAGGATGACTGAGGTATGGTGGCTCAACGGGCTCTTTGGGGACCTGAAAAGTTCACAACAGGCTGGGAAAATCCCACGTTCTAGCATTCCAATCATTTCTCAAACTTTTATCACGCTCAGAGTACTCGCAATTATTTATTCATTCCACATGTGAACAGCTTTGTTTTTAAGATCTTCAAGGAACCATTCGGTTGCTCCGCATCTAACAGCCTCTGTTGTTTCTCTTTTCTTCTTCGAATTATAGGAAGAACATATTCATAACTTTACTAGTTTATGGTAATTTTACACTTCATCAACGATTGGGACAGATAGGCTCGTGGATGATAATACTCCCAAGCAGCTTCTTCGAAGTGACGTTCCTTACGTTATGGGACTGGATGAGGTCTCATCACCGAGTTCCCATTGACGGCGGTGTATTTCTATAAAAATAGATCGTGCGGCTGCTGCCACCCGAACGGAGCTGAGACTAATGATCACAATCTCGGCCAGCATGGAAGACCCATCCCTCCCCCCCCCCCCCCGACAGGTAGAAATGGGCTCCTATAGTTGAAGATCGGGCTATCCTGTCCCCATTATAGCCTGACCTATAGTTGGATATAATTGGAGGTGTATAATTGGCACCAGTCCTGGTATAAAAGCGGTGCTACCTCTGCATCAATTTAGAACACTAACTGGTTAGAGAAGCAACATGAATTTAAGGTTGTTTTGGTATCGAAATCCCGGTACAATTGTTTCACGATATGTTAGGCAGAACTTATTTGTTGGAACTTGCTTGCAGAACTTGGACGCGTAGTAAAATTAGCACAAGAAGTTATGACAATCTATCTATGTATATTTGGACGATAATGACAAAACGGTTTCATTGCTATCACCTGAGTAGAGCTGATGAGATCCACGTCTCACCTGATGCAGAGCCGGTGAGATCCACGTCTCACCTGATGCAGAGCCGGTGAGATCCACGTCTCACCTGATGCAGAGCCGGTGAGATCCACGTCTCACCTGATGCAGAGCAGAGGCGATGGCCCAGATGCCGTCGTAGGCGTACCCGTGGAACCGAGAGTAGTCCTTCCCGCGGACGTGGTCGTATTGCTTCTTGTACTCGCTGGCAGTCTGTAAGGAGGCTGCCATCAGTGGCGGCATATCAACCACGACAGAGGCGATGAATGCAGTCCATAGACAGAGCAGACATCCACACTGTGGAGTGTGGAGCTCCCTTTCTGTCAGAAAAGTGACTCACTACGGGTGTTCGACCATGAGCATGCATAAATCCATCTGGCTCTCACAGCGCAGGCAATGATGCTCAGAGATTTTTAGTAGTCATATGGCCGACGTCTCGGTCTCGATAGCTTAGACTTCTCGCACCGTGACGCTCTCGTCCAAGATGCACGACTCTCTCTCTTTTCCGGTCGGGAGTATTAGAGCGGCGATATATCAGGCGGGCAGTGTGTCACCTCCCCAGATTTAGGTGACGTCTCTGAACACACTGCATCCTCTGCCAGGGCGGGCTGGGGGGGGGGGGGGAGGCCACTGCGCCAGCCGCGGCCGCCCGCAGCTCCTCGGGGCGGCCCCGGCTGGGCCCTAGAGGCTGACCGGACAGTCCTCAAAGGCTGACCGACTGGTACTCCTGCCTAATTGGGGTCAGTCTCTTACTCTCACAGCAGTACACACATGCATACATTTACTGCAATTCGCAACAATGAGCTAGAATATTAGCGCACGTCTGTTGCTCATGCGATGTTGTGAACTATTGCGTTTCACTTCTGATAATTGTTAACTAACATGACAAGCAGCAAACATTGTGTTAGTCTCTTATCGTGTTCGGTGCTGTCTTAAAATGGTTTCTTTGGCGAATGCTTCTTTCTGGCAAACAAACAAATGTTTCACTCTTCAGTTCCTCTCGGTCTGTCAACTGGCGACTGACACCAAAAGCACTACGTTTCAAACAAACGCAAACTGTCCCGCCTGATAGCTGGAAAAGTTAGTAGCCTTTCTATCTCTGGAAGAACTTAAATGTGCTAAAGTTGAAGCGTTCCACATTTTGAACCATATATAGCACAACTTTGCAAGAAACGACAGTATATCAAGGCTCTATCAAATCGAGTCTGAAGATGCCCCGAAAGTCAGCGATATGACTGGATATGAACTGAGTGGTTTATGTGCTGATTTCAGCCTGATAAGCATAACTTATTTTTGTTGATGCAACTCATGCCTTTAAACACGGATGTAAGTCGCATGCTAGTTTCATAAGCGACGGAGCATGTTCGCCGTATAAATTGTATGCTTGCATCATAGCTAATAAAGTACCTACTTATTCTATGAATTGAGAAAAAACCTGTGTCAATAAACATTATTTTGCCCAATCTAAGCATGCATATCACCCACACCAGCCGTGCCACCTGTCGTCTGCCCGCTCTGACCTGCCCCCCTCCGTGTCACTGCCCTCCCTACCCAGATCTGCCCTCCCCGTGTCATCCACCCCGCCCTGCCCCCCCCCCCCTCCGTGTCACCCACCCCGCCCTGACCTGCCCCCTCCCGTGTCACCTACCATGCCGGAGATGACCCTGCGCCGGCTGTTGCTCAGGTGGAGCACGTCGGTAAGCACGGCGCCCTGGAGTGCGGGCACCACGTCCTCTGGCGAGCAGCGCTCGGCCGGGTCGGCCGGCTCCGGTCCGGCGAACTGGTCCCGCTCCCACCAGCGCTCACTGTACAGTCCCACCAGCAGCCACTGGTAGCGGCGGCCGAACATGCCCACTCGGCGCGCCTCACAGAATATCCGCCTCGCCCAGCTCTCGTCAAAGCTGCCCAAAACTATGCGCACATCCTTGGCCTTCAGCTTCTCCAGCTGGTCGGTCAGCTTGCCGGCGAACGTTTCCATGGCAACCACGTCCACTTGGAATGTGTCGAGCAGCTTGACCATACCGTTGTGCGCCTGCCGGAGACGGTGCGGTCAGAGGGCGGTGGAGGAGAGCGGTCAGGGTCACCCGGTCCGGGCTGCCGCGGACAGGGGTCACAGCCTGGGGGACAGCTGGGCGTCAGCTACTCGAGCCGTGCCCATGGCAGCCGGATTTGTGGTCGGTGTCAGCACGTCGATACGGCGTGTTTGCAGACCATGTTTTCATTTGATCAGGCCATCCGTCTGGGAGAACCGTGGCGCCGACAGGCGATCTATCGGATGACCGCCTCCGGGGCCGGGGTCGTGCATCACGCGCCGCTCCGGCGGGCCACGCTCGCCGCCTTATCAGGGGCAATCGAACGGCACCGCCGAACCCGACCGGGTCCCTGGATTGATTTCAGAATGGAGTTTCCCTAAATTAGCTGTCATATGGAGCGAGACATTTAGGTGCCGACATATCGCCTTTATAGTGATATTTATTCGGAGAGAAAGTATGAATAATTTCGGCAGCTCGACCAGGTCAAATTTGCCATTTTGGTAACTATGATTTTAACGATAACAGTTGTAAGAATTGTAATTCAAAGTTCAAGCAAAAATCTGCATAACAGAATAAGTAGGTATTATGAAAATCAGTGTTGATTTATGCTGAGTGAAGCTGATCTCAAACTCCTCATGAGCCTGACCTGACGCTCTCCACGCGCTGATCATCCCATCCCCATCCGCCGACCGCTGCACTGACCGGCAGCTATGTCCGCCGACCGCCGCACTGACCGGCAGCTATGTCCGCCGACCGCCGCACTGACCGGCAGTTCGTGATAATCAGAGCCGCCACCCGCCCAGCGATCCGGGGCTTAGCGTCGCCCAGGTGACGGTGCCGGATCCGAGCGCCATCAGATGAGAAAGGTGAGACTGTCGCCGGTTATTTTTGGAAAAGAAGATCCTGATAATGACAATGGTTGAAATTAGAAACAATATAATCAAGTATTTGATCTTGTGATGAGTTCTTACAGCTGTGTTTTTTTCTAATTCAGACGTGTTTATAAACATAATAATTCATTCAGCGCAAATGTCATTTAAATCTGCCAAGACACAGCATTATGTAGTCACATGTAAACCCCGAGTGCGCCTGGACTAGCGGAGACGATGTGTTTCCTGATCTCTCCAGCAGCTCCCCAAAGGCAAGGAACTCTCTGATCCTCTCTGTTCCCCCTCTCTCTCTCTCTCTCTCTCTCTCTCTCTCTCTCTCTCTCTCTCTCTCTCTCTCTCTCTCTCTCTCTCTCTCTCTCTCTCTCTCCCCTCGGCACTCGGCTCTGTTTACCTGCGCCGCGGCTGAGCATTGCAATTAATGCGCCCTCGGCGGGCTGACAGCTCCTCTGCCGACTCAGGAGCCGGCCCCGGTGGGCGGGCCGAGTTGCTCTGAGTGCCAGCCTGAGAGGCTGGGGCTAACGACGAAAACACGCCGATCCCCGCACGGCGCCTCCCCCCCTCCCCCCGGCCTCTGCCACTGTCGCAGTTTGCCGGATTCTGGTCGCGGTTTCCCCAGGAGGGCTGGGGCCGCCACTAAATGACCAACTTTGACCGCCGCACTGTGGGGTTTTTATCGATCCTAGCACGAATTTATTTATATCGCGTCCTCCGCTAACTTAACTAATTTTATTTCACCTTCAAATGTTTAGGCTTAGGGTGTATGATCCCTGACAACATGGTTGGCTCTCCTGTTTGACCCCATCCCTCCCCCGCCCCCGCCCCACGGACTTAGCACTGAAGCGTTTTCGGCTAGCAATGCATCGTGGGCGTGGAAGCGTTAAAAAAGTAGAACGAAACTACAATCGTTTTAGAAGTAGATATTTGTTCATGTCTAGCCCAATCACCAAAAGGCATTTCGGGCTTAACCTTTGCACTTTGTTAGTCCTTGCACTTAAAGGGGGAGGGGGTCGCACAGACTTCTGTCCTCGACTTTTCGCAACTAACTCAAGCAAAACGTGGCGGATCACGACGAAACTTTCTATACCTTCGATTCGATCAATGTTACTCACACACTTAAAATTTCATGACCTTGACCTTAATAAAAATTTGACCTGTGACCTGTTTCACCAGACCATGTCAGGCTGGTACCGATTTGGCGCTTATCAGCGCACATTATCGGCGCGTTTTCAGTCTTGTTGTGGTTGTTAACTCTCCAAGGTATGAAATGCTGTTTGTTCTTTGCATTTTAACCCTCGCATGTGTGCGGCGTTTGCCAGCTTCTAATGTGTAGGGGGGGGGGGTCGGTTGGACCCCCCCTTGCCGTTTGGCCCCTGATCGAGCTAGAGCTTCGCGGAAAAAACGAGCGTGTTGCCCGTGACGAGAGGAAGCCGATGATACCCAATTTTAAGGTCCTAGGTCATTGGTTGACCTTCCAGGTCAGGTCAATGACCCAAAGTCGGGAAAATCGGGACCTGTTAGAAAGTCGTAAAGTGTGGCTGCTAAGGGGTTTTTCGGGGTGCTGATCACGAATATCGTGTTAGTTTTGATCACAGATGATGTCTTGAAGCATTTAGATCAGGTCGGGTCAGGTCAGGTCAGGTCAACCAGTAGGCGTCGTGACGGGTATTCGTAGTACGTGTCAACCGCCTCTGACAGCTTCGTAACATGTTACGAAGTCACCAAAACTACTTCGTAAATGTTCAAATTGCTGCTAAATTCGAATTCAGCTCCAAAAACTAGCCTAGAAACATGTAAAACTCGAAAAAGTGACCCGAGGTCACCCGAGGTCACCAAAGGTCAATGACCTGACCTGACCTTCAGGTGACCTTGACACACACGGGAGTAACATCAAATCACATGTTTGAACGTTTGAAACCACGAAAAGCTTGCAAACACGCGGCTAGTGCGAGCCGACATACCCGAAATCGCGATTCCGGCCAAACATGGTTTCGGAAAAGAGGTCACAGGTCAAAGGTCATTTGGGTCAGGGTCATGAAATTTTCAGGGTAGGTGTAAAATTGATCAATGCGAGGGTACTGAAAGTTTCGTCGCGATCGGCCGCTTTTTACGCGAGTTATTTGCGAAAAACCATGGGGGGGGTCCATCCGACCCCCCCTACACATGCGAGGGTTAAGGTCAGGTTAAGGTCAAATCAAGGTCATTTACCTTAGATTACCTTAGTTGACTTTTTCAAGTTATACGATTTTTCTAGATGAGTGCTTGGAGCTTATTTCGAACTTAACACCCATTTGAAGATTTAAGTAGTTTTGGTGCCTAACGGAACATGCTACGAAGCCGTCAAAGGTAATCGACGCCTACCTTCTATGGATAGCCGGCAAGACACCTACTGGTCGGGCCTGACCTGACCCGGCCTAGCATGAAAACATCATCCTTGATCAAAACTAGCTTGAAATTCGTGATTAGCACCCCAAAAACCTCCAACCTCACTTTACAAAGTTACAACATTTTTCGATTTACCTATATCAAAGCTCTGTACTGAAGTTCAATAAGGTGAACATTGGCGGCGATAGCCAATAAAATGGACGCAGCGTTGCAAGGATGTTGTTGTTTTGTTCTAAAAGAACATTTGGCGATAGAAAAATAATGTCAACATGGTATCACCCCCATCCTCCCTCCTCCCAACTCCTATATTGACCGGAAACCCCCAGGCGGTGTGCTGCGGTCGGGTAACTCGCCGCGGCGCGGCCCGGCGGGGCGTAAGAAACCACGCGGCACCGTCTGCTTTGACGTCTCATAGTGACTGGTTTAGGCAAATTTCGGCAAAAAATGAGAGCTGCCCCCAATGCAGAAATTATTGGAGAACATTTTGATATACATTTCCACGCGTAACACCTCGTATCAAACTTTGTAAGGCAATAGTTTGCTTGTCAACTCTCTGAATCATGAAGCATTTTAACATTTTTAGCATTTCGGTCAAAAATTATACATTTGGATGAATTTTCGAAATTTTCGTGCATACCATCATCTTCCTTATAAGTCAAAGATAATGAAAACATGTCGCAACTATAACCTGCTGTTCAGGGAAACGAGTGAGAGGGCGTTTTATTGTAGTGTGCTTTTTCGCTGTATGCAGGTAGCACGACGCTGGTCAGGACGAAGCTACACTTTGAGATGTTTTTTGAGGCATAAGCAATCATTTTACAGACGATTTAAGGTGTGATTCGGATGCGCTGGACAATTCTACGTGGAATGAATAACAAAAAAGTGGAAATCGAAATACTTTAACTTGCCACTTAATGCGTGCTAGGATGGCATAAGTCCCCACGGTGCGCCGACCTGCTTTGTAGGCGCCCGTTGTCCGGCCACCCGCTTTTTGTAAGCGATTACGTGCTGGACGCACAAAGAGGTAGAAAAGGAAACCTGATATTGGCCAGAAGCCTCAGGCAAAGTGTATGCAGTGGCACGCCTGGGAAGCCGAGTTCGGAAACTCACAATTTATTCGTACACGTTTTAACGTCTTCTCAGCCTGAACAAATATTACCGGCGAAATAAAACTTGCCATTAGAAATGGATATTTTCATTGGTGTTATTGTTGGACGCACTTCGCAGAAAACGCAGCTTACGAGATACAGGAGATACGAGTTGTTACGAGAGCACTCAGCACTCATTTATCTTCGATACTGTTTGCAGTGTATAGGAGTTATTCAGTTTCAAGACATGTATTAGTTACATGTGAGCAAAATGATTGTCTAGCTTGACATGCGCAAGAAAGACTAATGGCTCTCGGTAGAATGTTGAACCATTGCGCCCCCGACAGCGCCTTCATATCAGCCGAGCCCATATCACCCGTTGTCATGGATTCCATTTCCCTTTGGACGGCAGGCTGGTCGGGCTCCCTCTGCAGGCTGGTCGGGCTCCCTCTGCGGGCTATCACTGTGCCTCTGTCGCCTTTCACTTGAGTCGGGAGGATTGATGAACGAACGGAGCCCACATGGGCGTCGATTTATGATCAAAGCGATCGAAGACGATGGCCCAGAATAACTCTCCGTCATTGCAAATGAAACTAAATGGAGTGTGCCAGCGCTAACCACTCTCCCTAGCAGGTGGGCTTTTAAACATATGATGGTCAGCTGGTCTTGCTGCCAGTTTTATGCATGGCAAGTATAATCAAATAGGTAAGTGAGACACTCCAAATTAAATTGGCATAAATTCTTATTTCGGAAGCTTCAGACTTCAGTTTATGATTTACGTTGCCTATCGCCGTCCAATGCCAGCGCTTTTGCTTTTTTATTTTGATATTTTAGCTAATGAAATGCTCCACCTCCCATCTTTGCCTGGAAAAGTTTTAAGCCCGGCGTGACCAGTCACAATAGATCATCATCCGGACTGGCTTGCATTCAGAACTTGGCTAAAGCCACGCGCTTAAACTCGGAAATGCCTGGGGCGCTGCGTGCCGGCCGCTAACAAAGTCCGTCGGCGCCGGCCGCGGCAGCGCTGTCCCGTCGGCAGCCGGAGCCATCGACTATTCTTGCCGCACATACGGCGGGCGCATGACACCGTAAAAGGCGCGACCGGAGGCCCAGCGGCCAATCTCCACAGTCCTACCGGCATCGGGCGAGACACTGATGAGCACTAAAAGGCGGAGAGCCGGGCTGCCGGCGACCCCGCGGCCCACGCCGCCGCGTCATGGCACTGGTTGCCTGTTATATGCAGATGATGTGAAACTGTTCCACCGAGTGGGGTCCGATGATGATGTCGCTCTACTTCAGGCTGACTTAGACAATCTTCATAACTGGTGTAAAACATGGAAGCTAAAACTCAATCCGGTTAAATGTCAGACGATCACTTTCACCCTCAGGACATCTCCCATTCAGTCGACCTACAGTGTGAATGGTCACGAGCTCACTCGTTGTCAAGAGGTACGCGATTTAGGGATCCTTTTGGACGCTAAGCTTACATTTGCGCAGCATGTTGACGCCACCATACGGAAATGTAATAAGATGTTAGGCCTAATAATGCGCAGTGTGCAGTTGCCTCGATGTCCCCGGCGGGTCAAATTCAATCGAACTGCGCTGCTTGCCGCCTACAAGGCTCACGTTCGCTCGATTGCTGAGTACGGCAGCGTTATTTGGAGCGGCGCAGCAAAAACCCACCTTGTGCGACTTGAGCGAATGCAGCATCGTTTTTTGATGTGGCTGGCATCGAATTCGGATGGAGATGGCTCCAGTCTCGATTACGTGCGCCTCTTGAACCGCTTTGGTCTGTGCTCGATTAAGTCCCGCTTTGTACAGGCCGACCTTTCTTTCCTACTCAACGTGTATCGCAGTAGGATCGACTGTCCCTACCTGTTGGCAGTCTTTGGCCTAGCAGTCCCCAACAGACGCTCTCGACAGACAGGGCTGTTCCATGTACCGTTCGGTCGTGTGAATACTGTGAAGTCAGGGTTCACTGTCCGTATCCCTGCACTTTGTAATCGCTTCTTGCAGCATACACCCACTGCTGACATGTTGGCATCATCGGGTTCCGTTTTATCGGACATCCGAGAGTTTGCTCGCTCTCAGGGGACGTACATGTAATGTGCAGAATTCATTGTAATGTGCAATGTGCATGTGCTGCGTCACCTATTTTAATCGTGACTGCCACTGTAAATGGGCTGCAAGGCCTGTAGTCGGCTATTACAAATACAAGAATACAAGAATACAAGAATACACAGTAGGTACCCCCAGCGGGTCAGAAACGGGTCTGACACGGTTTGTGTCGAGCCCGTTCAGACAAGATTCTAACATGAGGTATTAGTTGTTCAAGACAAAAAGTTGCACGCTACACTTCGACAAAATGATATCGAACAATTGCATGCTAACTTGGCCTGAAATAGGGGCAGTAATCTAGAAGTTCTTCCGTGCTACAAATATTCACAAATATTTTATTGTCTCGTTAATGTGAATAATACAGTATGCAAACGGGTTGACATTAGTCATGACTCATGTTGGAAGCTGCACCCTTTTCATTTATATCATATGACTATTTCATTGTCAACGTGACCGTAGCACACTACTCGTATGTCTGATTGTCAAGCAACAGAGTCATGTTTAGTTAAAGCGTGGCATTCGTTACCTGTTGTAAATGTCTAATGACCGCAGCACGGACGTATGAATCATTTATCGACCGCTGTAGCCTACATGCAGCGACTAATTCCATTTGTCGGCTGGTTGCAGGTCACCAAGTCGAGTACATATAAGAATACTTCTCGGTACCTTATGCAAGAAACTCCGTCCGGCTAGTTATTGCTGTTTACATAACGGTGAAACATTGTAGAACTTGCATTAACAAACTTTGCGCATTCAACTTCGTAATTAAGTTCAAAGCGTGCTCATTATTTGATTCCGTACTGATGAAGCTAAACGCTAATGCTGTGGCCAACTTTATTGTTCATTACCTGGTTCCGCTGCACCCTGTGAGGACTGTGATGGAAGGCCCCCCAGTCCCCGCTAACCCCTAGTGGTTTCGCTGCACCCTGTGACACCGAGCCGCACCGCTCATTGACCGCGTGCCCAGCGGCCTGTTTAATTGCTCCAAACGGCTGCCACGGAGTACGAAACACCGCGGGACCATTCATTAGCGCGTGGACTGTGTCCGCTAGTAACCGCCACTGGTGATCAAGGTCCTAAACGGAACTGATGCAACCAAATAATATCATTCCTTCGCGGGTCAATCCCTCTACTGATATTATTAGCATTGGTGCATACCCTTACATGTTAGACTGTGCCATTTACATGGCGTTAGAAGAGGCACTTGCTGAGTTAGAGCCCAAGCGGCCGTGAAGGAATCACACATAAACGGTAAAAAGTCAGGGAAACAATGTAATGCCAACGAAAGCTATACAGTTAGTATGTGACATGATACTTTGTGATACTATCTGTCCACGAGGACGCAACATTCGCATCTTTTTGGTAAATTGAGGGGGCGTATCAGAATTAATGACAATGTTACGTACCAGTGTGTAGCGGGGGTCATCCTGGCAGAGTGTGCCGACCCTCTTCCAGCCGTGCAGTTTGACAAACTCCACGCGAGCCACGTCCAGGTAGCGCACGTTGGGCACGATCCGGTAAAAGTTTGGAAAGTTGCGCTTGGTGAACATCGGGTGCGTGTTGGCGTAGGAGAGCTGTAAAACCACAAACAGGTGGCCGTGAGGCGAAAACAAAACGGAACGGCGCTGAAAAAGTTAAACGCACAAATGCGTCGTGTTTTGCGGAATCAAAACTGCCGAGTTCACTTCCCTGTCTGGGCTTCCCGGAAAGGGAAATATAACGACAGATGGTTGTCTTTAATCTAGGTTCAGGTAAATAAGACAAACATTCCTGAACCGAACCTTCCGAATGATTTACTCGTAATTAATTTCAGATGTAGATCAAACACAGCCGACTGCGATACACTTGGAAATCAATGGGTGATTCGCGACCCTTCCAGCCCGCTGGCGGCGGCCGCTGTTGCGTGACCGGCGCATTGTGTGCTGATGATAGCCCTCATTGGCGTCATTGGGGGAATTTACGCCGCGCCCCACCGCCGAAATTGCCGCCGGTGGACGGTGCCAAATGCCCCAATGAACCGGCCATCAGCCAAGATTTATCACGAGTCGGGACCGAGAGTGTAAAAAGATGAACCAGAGTCGCAGTGAAAGTGCTGTATGGTCGGATTGGCAGTGGATATTCATAGCTTTCTAGAGATTTTACTGCCGCAGCTGAAACTCCGAGCAAAGTGCCGCTACAGTGCACCAGAAAAAAGCACAGCGCAGCACAGAATCGGACTGCCCCGTCACCCGTACCGTCCTCCCAGCCGCGCCGTCTGCCGGAGGTGTGCGTCGATCAGGGGCTCACCTGGGCCAGATTCCAGTGTTTGGACGCCTTGGCGATCGGATCTGTGACGTGCGTGCACGCCGCCCCGAACAGCACCATCTTGTGCGACCCGTTCGACATCATGTCGAAGAACGCCTTCATCGCCACAGCTGAGCTGCACTGAAATCACAAGAGGCGGAACAACGGGTCACAATAGTGAAACGTCATATGCTAGGGAGTGAGGTCAGCCCATCAACTGAACAAGGTCAAGCTGAGCCTTCGAATGCCCTTGGAGAGAGTACTCGGTACTCCACAATCAGCACGCTGGGTGACCATCGAAAAACAAATCACAATGGCAACACACGATGCGCAGACTATTTTGTATAAATACCCTGCCAGCTCGTTTTGTAAATCGACCCGGCGCGGCGGTGGGGCGGCGGCAGCTCGTCACTGGGGAGACAGCGGCAGCAGCGGCACCGTCCGCCGGCACCGCGGCGAACAGTGCACACTTCATTTCCGCCACCTGACTGGTTTCATTTGTGTAAGTGATGATGGCAGCAAAGATGGCCGACGGCAAGGAGGGAGGGGCGAGCAGACCGGTATTACGGCCCGGCCCGGAGAGGAGTGGTGTCAGTTCACGGGGTCCACGGCAGGAGTGGAAAGAATTCTAAGCAACTTGGAACTTCCTTAATATTTATCTATGAACGTGGGACCTTTGAAAGTTTCTGAGAACTTTATGAAGTTAGTTTAGATCAGTAAGTCGCAACTAGTGGATGCCAGCTAACGTAATATTTGGTAAATGTTGAAGCAAGATCTCTTTGAACTATAATAAACCTAGTTGCCAAGTAGCAACTGCAACAGAAACCCCATTCAATTACAGTTCTTATCAAGGTATTGCTGACGGATGCACCATACAGCCTCATCCTTTTTTTTAATCACCAGCCAGCTCCACCAGAAAACTCCCAATCAGGATCTACAGCAGTATGTAGGCTGAGACTGTCCAGTTCCTTGGAGTCCATTAACGCTCGTTAAGACGGGCCGACCTGCGGACATCCGCCGCCCGCGGTGCGCTGACCGGCCGCACTGCCGACCGCTCAGCGGACATAACCGAACTCCGTGTCCGGGCCGGCTGCTGATGACCGTTAGGGGCGTGACCGGGGCGCGCAATGAGCCCCCCCCCCCCCACCCCACCCCCAACCACAGCTCCCAGCGGCGCCGACAGATTCCGACCGGGAGCCAGAAGTTGAGATCCGGCTGCTGCAACTTGCAGTGGATCGTAAGCGTGAGTTATGATCGGTCAGAATGAACGATGAGCAATAACACTACCGATGCGCGGCCAGGATTCATTTCTCATTTGGCGTTGGGCCGAGTTGGACGGTTGGCGGTGTGGCGGTGCCATGAGGGGATGATGGTGTCGTAAGTCCGACAGCGTAAAACAAATTCGTGTCCGGGTTGAAGTCGTTCGTGGCGCTGTAAAGTGTCGAACGTGACGGCGGCTGGAGCGGGTTCCGGCCCATCGTTCCGGCCGCGTCGGGCCGTTTTATGCAACACGGGACAGCACGGTGCACGGCCGCAATCGAGTTCCCGAGTGGAGTGCGCCGTTTATTGCGTGTCCGGCCGGGGAGCGCACGGTCAAATCAGTGGCGTCACTCATCGGGCGACGCACCTGTCCGACGCACGGCTGCCGGGTGCCATAAAACACACATCCAATATCACTGGCCGTCAATGGGGCGCTGTCGGCTGCCGTTATCGAAATAGTCCCATGTTACTGGCCGTCGGTGGCCGCTCACATTGACGGACCCAGTGGTGCACGCTGCACCACCGCGGCGGCTCGATAAATCGAACGGCCGCCGCCCGCCATCAGCCGTTATGCCTCGGGTTTGTGGCTGGCGCTGGTAGGCTTTTACGCCCCTGGCAGGCGCTACTCCCCCCCCTCGTCGCGACCCCTCCCACACACGGCGAAAGCACCCGTCAGCGTACACAATGGCCACATAGAGACGGCGGCTTCTGGGGGCAACAGTTCCACCCTGTGGTAATAGCGCTCAGTCATATACGGCTCCGCAAAAGTAGAAGCAGCGGTAATAGCAGTGGCAGTTGTAACATTAGCCTGCAGTGGCAGCGGGGCACTGTGGCAGCAGTAGCAGGAGCGGCAGCAGCAACAGTAAACGGTTTTGCGTGTATCAGAATTGCTGAAAACGGTCTTATTCTTCTGTATCTCAGATCAGTTGTTTAAAATGTAATAAAACGTTTATCAAAAGTAACCTCCAATATATTGAAACGCAAGCCCATGGTGTCATCAAGTCCGCAGTATACCTCCCCTCCTCATCCGGCACTGGATGTCTGCGAATTCCGTCACGGCCTCTCAGCCTGGGCGGAGTGTCTCTGTACCGGGGAGAGCGCGGTCATTGGTATTCCGGCCGAGCCGATATGGCCGGCCGTGACCGGGGAAGGACGCACTGCAGCAGTGTGTGTCCCGGCTTATTCTCGACGGTCAGACGAGATTCGGTCATGGTTATCCAGAAATCGTGTGGAACTGAATAAAGGACGCACTTGAGAGGCATTGCAAACAGATTGGAGAGTGTGCCGCGAGTTCGTGACAAACCTGAGAACGAAAACAGTACAATAACAACGATGAACGGGGAAAATTGGTTCTAGGGCTTTGAACAAATCAGGCCTTACCTACATACAGCAAGGGAGTCTGGTCTCATTCTGACATTCAGCCCAGCACCGCACGACCCTCAATCAGCGAACGATAGACTCTGTTTTGGGAGCTAGTTAGTGGTAAAAGTCGTGTAATAAAATGCTTATTTTTGTTGATGTGGTCAAAGCTGGCATTTGCACACTGACCAGGCACTCATAGATGTGAACATGTTTAGTTGGATGTAACATCAGTTATCGTGCTGTCGTCACTGAGGGTCCGCTCGTACACGGCGCCCTTCTTGAAGCGTTTGCGATGAGCGGCGGCCTCCACGTCTGCCACCGTCTCGGGCATCGGTCTGCCGGCCGTCTCGGGCAGCAGCAGGGCCGCCAGGCTGGCCAGCAGCACCACGGCGCCGAACACGGCCGACGGCGCCAGCTCGTGCAGGCCGCTCACCAGGTCCACCACGAACGGCGAGACGGCGCCGCCGATCCGCGAGGCCGTCTGCTGGACGCCGAGCGCCAGGCCGCGCTGCTGCGTCGGCATGAACTCGGACACGTAGGAGAACATGTTGAACGCCGCCGAGACGCTCAGCTTTCCCACCAGACCCAGTACAAGCCACAGAGTGGCGTCCTTCTTGATGAAGACGAGGAACATCGCCATGGCCGTTGTGAACAGAAAGGTGATGAAGCAGCGACGCCGACCAAACCGGTTAAGCAGTGGGTAGATGAAACACGCAGGAATCTCCACGACTCCCGACAGCGCTACCGCTAGGTGAGGACTCGTGCTCAGCTGTGACATGTCGAAGGAGATGCCGAAGTATGAGCCGGCTATGGCAAAGCCGATGTACGTGCTCGCCAGGGTGTATCTGCGCATCCGCGGCGTCCGCACCAGGTCGAGCGCGCGCTGAAACGCAGAGTCTCGGCTGTCCCCCTTCAGGGCCTCCTCGCGAGCGATCAAAGTCTGGCGCACATCGGACATCATCTTGAGCACCTCGTCGTCCGACGGCATTGTTCTGCGGTTCCAGCGGGCGCCCTGACGCAGAACCTCCAGCGCCTCAGCGAACCGACCCTGGACGAGCAGCCAGCGCGGCGACTCGGGCATCAGCCAGAAGTTGGGCAGGAACAGCAGGCATGGGACGGCGAACGCCAGCTGCAGCAGCCAGCGCGTGCGGATGCCGTGCGACGCGGCCGCCACCAGCATGGTTCCGAACGAGAACGGTAGGAAGGTGACGGTCGTCAGTGCCGCCCGGTGCTTGCAGCCGCTCAGCTCTGTCACCAGCACGAACTGGCTCGCGATCATGGAAGCCATGCAGAAGCCCGTGACGCCACGGATCACGACGAAGCTGACATAGTCGTCCACCAGCGCCGCGGAGAAGGAGCAGGCGATCACGAGCAACATCACTGGCAGGAAGACGGGTCGGCGTCCGAACCTGTCCGTCAGCTGCCCGCCGAGCAGCGAGCCGACGATCCCTCCCAGCATCAGCACAGACTGCAGCATCGACAGCATCGGCTTGCGGCCGCACACCAGGTTCCACTCGGTCACCACGGTCGACTCGTACATGGACGTGTCGAACACCCAGCGCGAGCAGGCCACCCCGGAGGCGTTGGTCTGGTGACACTGAGGAGTACCCTCCGGCAGAGACTCGAACGTGGCGTTGGTGTCGAGCCCGTCAGCGCACTTGAACGCCGGCGTGGCGCCGATGAACATCATCGACATGGAGAAAGACGGGAAGATGAGCCACATGACGGACATGTAGCTGATCAGCATCACCTGCCAGCGCCCGGTGCCGCAGCACCGCTCCAGCACGTCTTCAAACACCACAGCGGCCTGTCCTCTGCTAGCTTCGTCAGTTACCAGCTGTAACATCTCTTTGTCGGGTCCTGTCATCTTCAGAGAAGCCACTTCTTTTTCCGGCAGTTTGTTCCTCGCGTTTCTGTGTGCTCTCTCGGCGGACGAGTGGCCCTTTGGCGGAGTTGTCCGACGACCTGTGACCGTCTCGGCGCTGAACGCTCGGGCGACTGAGGATGGGCCCACGCGCTGACTGTCTCAGCTACATACCCACCGCTTATAATGATCTCCTGTCACTCAAGACTGTTTGGCCGACACGGCAGGAGGCAAACACAGTCCAGAACTGGTAATCGACCAAGACATTATGCTTAGGCGTTTAAAACACAGTTAACTCTGCAGAAGGCAAAGATGTGTTTGTTTAAGAAGATCCGGCGCTAAAACGTCCTAGGCTGCTAGTTTATCAATGCTGTGGTAAGTGCCAATGGTTAGCGAACATTCGCAGCGCAACGAACATTAGGTGCAAATATGAGCGACGAATAAATATGTGCTAAAAAACAAGTTTCAGACTCATTAGGTGTGATAAAACTCATCAGCCTCGGAACGGGTTTTCGCAATTGTTTGCAAATATTTGCAGATCTTATTTTCGTTCATTCACCTCTAATCTATCCCATTCCCAAATACGTACCGATCACCGTAAATTGCATGATACCCTTTCGTTATACAAAATTCAAAGACATCCCAAAAACATTTTCGGAAAAGACTGAATATAAAGCAAAACAAATATCAAATCTGCCTTAGTTAAAAGCCCAGTAAATAACTGAAGGCTTATTACCAATAACTAGTAACACCGTTCGTTAAAATTTGTCTTCAACTGAAACAGATTAATAACAACTAAACACTATGATGAGCGTTGAAAAACAAAATGATTTACATTTCTATTGCGCATTTCGCTACTACTCCGTTGGTGTTAAGATGTCGCAATGCCGTGACGCGGGGTCGTCAGTAGGCCGCCGCGCTCGGAGCGCTGCATTATTTTCTCTCCGCCGGGACACCCGTCGAGCTGGGGAGGGGAGGGGGAGGGGTGATGGGCGCGACAGAGCGTCCCACCGGCGCGCGGCGCCGTCCCCGATCATCATCGCCGCATCTGCGCCCGGCTCGCTTTTGTGTCGCGAAATGGACTGGCCGAGAGCTCCGGCAAAAAGGCAACGCCCCAGAGGGAGGCCATTAAAGCTGGGAATTGAACGATTGTAGCCGGCCCGCAGCTCGAACAGAATTTGATCGTGCGATCCGCTGTGGTCTCCGATGGTAGTCCAGATAGCGGGAAATCATTGAATAACGCAGCTGTACGTATCATAGGCGGATGAAATATCGCGGATGTATGATGCTGGCGTCCCCTTAGCACGCTTAAAATGCACTAGCATTTAGTAGGAAGTGGGTAAATTGTGGTGAATATATCTGCTAAGTCTTAGAAATAAGCAACGTAAGTGATATTAAAGCAACAGCTGTTGCAGGATTTTACCAAAAGCTTTTAAAAACCTCTCAGCATTGTCTCTAAGGAAGTTGCATATCAAAATGGCTCACTCCACCGGAGAGCAATTTCCCTACATCCCCTGGAGTGTTTGCTAAGCTGATAAGGCTCTGATGAACATTTTCAACACCGGCCACCTAATGCTGAAGTGCATTAACATCTCAAGTTAGGGCAAAGTTTGTCGCGCTGACGGGCTCCGCTCCATTAGCCTGAGCCGCTCTTCGCGTCGGCTCTCCACCTGTCTTGTCTGCTGTGCCGCAACACACCAAAGTTCGGCGGCGCAGTCTACCCACGCAGTAGGTTAGCCGACCGGCGACGACTCGCCGCACGGGCAGTGTTTTTCGCAGTCATTGACATACGGGAGCCGTTTCGCACCGGCTGTCGATCGGGTGAGGCTCCGCGGCGCTGGCGGTGGAAAGCCTCGGCCGCCGGCGGAGAGCTGGCACCTTTTTCCGGCCGGTGGCTGGTCGCTGTATAATCAGACAGCGCGGCGGGGGCCGGCTGGAGCGGCCGATTTGTCCGGCGGCGGCGGCGACAAATCGTCTGTCCACAAATCCCCCCTCTACCCCCAGGATGTCCCTGGGGCCGCCGGCGGTCTGCTCCACACTGGTTAGGACCGCCACCGGCCGGCCGGGCGGGCGCCCAGCCATGACCACAATTATAGGCGATATATAATGCAGCGGTGGGCGGGAAAATTGGCACGGTGATAGCCGTCCGGGCGCATTTAATCAGGTAGTAGTACTACGGAGGCAGTCTGGGCTGTTCCAGACGCCGTAGAAGCCACCATTGTCCACTGGTTAAGTGCAGGCTAGACCATGCATGTGTGAGCAGCCGATTGCATTAAGGGAAAACTGGCTGCAGACTGGGTGGTTCT
Source organism: Amphibalanus amphitrite (assembly GCF_019059575.1). NCBI lineage: Eukaryota > Metazoa > Arthropoda > Thecostraca > Balanomorpha > Balanidae > Amphibalanus > Amphibalanus amphitrite. The sequence continues at coordinate 414,002 of NW_024881907.1, read as the reverse complement.
GAGTTAAGACTTTTGTTACATTCACATTTCAAACGTCACTGAAAATTCCGTTGGTCTCGTTAAGTGTTCTCGAAATCGAAGTAAAAGACAACTCGCCTTCAACACTGGTCCTCACTTAGCGTGGACAACTTTATAATTATGTAATCACGCCAGAACTGTAAAGAAAGCAAATTAGATTGACATTTCCCAGGCTTACCGGGTTTTGGCGTATTCCGCCATGAGCGACCAAAGTTTCCTAGATCAATCAGAAAATGGCTGTCGTATCCCGAGTTTGTAGCCGTTGGGAAGGCCGGCCGTCTCTGGGGAGGCTGGTGCTGACGTCATTGGGCAGCGGCGCGTGCCGAGCAGGGGGGAGGGGGCACAGCCGCCGCTGAGGGGGGAGTGTATCACAGGAACTGCCGGGCCAATGTAGTGTATCACAGGGCTCAGGACTCGCTGGGCCATACAGGAGCCACATGGCTAGAGAGAAGGTAATGTGTATCACAGGAGCCGTCGGACCAGGGAAGGATCCTAGGCTAGTGTACCTATCACCAGGGCTGCGGAGTCGGAGTCGGAGTCGGAGTCGGAGTCGGAGTCGATTTTAGAAACCCGAGCCGGAGTCGGAGTCGGAGTCACCGAAAATCTGTCGACTCCGCAGCCCTGCTAGGTCTGCGGAGTCGGATTCGGGAGTTGGAGTCGGTCGGAGTCGACAATTCTGCCCGGAGTCGGAGTCGGAGTCGGAGCTGGTTTTTGAAAGCCCGAGTCGGAGTCGGAGTCGGAGTCGGAGTCGCCGAAAATCCATCGACTCCGCAGCCCTGCCTATCACAGCTGGGGTTTTCTTAGATGGGACGTAATGCATATTTGCATGGAATCTCCAGGGGAAGAGTGTGGAATAAATTGAAACGAAGTAGGAATCTCCACATGAGTCAATATTTTCCCCTATAACTATGTAAGCCGACATAATCATTTCTGATCAGTTCGGCATGCATAGGTCTACTGGGATGCCGCGTATATTTCTCAAGTAACGCTCGGTGCCCTGGAGATGAGTAAGAGGCTCATAAATCGGCACCGGGCGGCGGCTCGTGTGTTAGTTATACTGGTAGCACCCGACGCCAGTAGGGATTGCTGTCCGACTGATTGGTAAATTGGTATTAACAGCTCCTTCCGTACGGCGTCTGGCCATATACATACTTACGGCTGCTAGGTGGCGCACATTGTATCGGCCGTGGCATCCATTATCTAGATTACAATGGTGCTGGACGCGGGACGGACCGGACCGAGGGCCGCTGCATGCAGGCACAGACGTACGAACGGGGAGCGCCGGCACGGACACTGCTGCATGACTGTCAGCGAGCTGCCGTCAGGAGAGCGGCGAGGCTATCAGTTCTCAAGGCGATAAAAAGATACTCAAAATTGTTCTATATTAGCCAGTAAATATAAACATGTCTATTCAAGTCATTAATATTCTGACGCATGTATCTTTTATATCATTTTCTCAAGAAGAAGTGACAGGACTGGGACTTGCCAATTCAGCACGCACACAAATATCAGCTAATCGAGGAACATGTCCCACAAACTCCAATTTAAGTCGCTGAACTGTTCACCAAGACTGCACAAACAGCCAACTAGAGCTAGTGTTTGCGGGTTAACGAAGTCAACAGTGCGTAACTAGTGCTGAATCATTCATCGTCGCCATCGCTGTGGCGGGAGCTGACCACTGTTGTCGGTCCATCGACCCGCGTCCCCCCCCCCCCCCCCCCCCCGTCCCCCCGGCGGCGGCCGAGGGCCACCCACTTGGCCCCGAGTGCGGTGGCCGCTGACCAATACCGCCGGTCGACCCGATCCGCGCCACCAGACACCGATATACTCGACACGAGCACGGCGAGCCGCGACCTGCAGTGGCGAGCCCCGGCCCGGGGCACAGCAGCCGCAGCGCGTCTGTGTCTGTGGTGTTTTATGGAATACAAGGCGATATCTCACCGCGGCTCCGGCTGACCAATCAGAAAACACAGCTGGTTTTGCAAGAATATACAATTTGCAAGAAACATCCTGTGCAAATGACTGGATAGAAATCCAGACTCAACTAACGCGCCGAAAATTGTCACCAACGCTTGATCTTTCACAAATGATTTTTTTTTTTGCATAGATCACTGTTTCCAGAAATGCCTTGATACCTAAAACAGCATTTCACCTGGCGAGCCACAAGCTGGCGCTAACGAACGGCAGCTCGTTGGTGGCGTATTTACGGCCCCGGACCAGAACCACCGGGTTCACACGGCGGCCAAATCGCTTCCGACGGCTGGATGCGGCCACTTTCCAACGGAAACAATTACCCATAGATGCGGTCTCATCAATCTCACCGATTGAATAATTTAACATGAGGCATTACCAGTATCCTCCACACAGGCATGCAACAGGGTAAATGTATGCGCACCCATGTCCATCACTGTTGACGTGAGTGTTTCTGATAGTGAGATACACGTAATGCATTACTGAGATGTAAGAGGTTGAATGCTACAGGCTCTAGGCACCAGAGTCTTCTCAATAAACTCGACTCTCTTCACGAAATTGTTTAATTCAGTAAACCTGAGGACTACGCTTTTGTAAGTTTTACAACAAATTCGCGCTCCTTCTCCCAAACATGTGGGAAGTATTCATGCAAAATAAAATGAAAGTACCTAAATGCAATAGGACTGTCGTAATCTAATGGGAGCATTTGTATAACAGGGGCGGTGCCAAAATCAACAAACAGCAGGAGAATGTGCCATAGCAACGCAATCTTTCTTCATGTTCATGCATCAATTGATGTATTTTTCAGGCATTTGTTTTTGTGTAACTCGTTTCACACTATTTATTCAACTCAACAGAGCTTCTTTGTTATATGGGCGCGATTACAAATACCGAGAGCCATGAAAGGCGGCCGCACCTGCGTCCATTCTCAGGGGACATGGATATAAAGCGGCGTGTGAGTCTCCTCACCAGCTGTGCGCCCTCCCTTGTGCATTGGTAACCCGAAACGGGGTGATGGACAACTTAAAACTCTGCGGACACTGCTCGGCCGCGGTCAACAAATCACTGCCCCAGATAGTGTGAGGACCCGGCTCGACGGACTCACTTCTCATGGTCAGCCGAATGAGTCTAGAATTCTGGAAGATGAAAAGTCGATGTGACTGGCGGCGCTGCACCAGAAGTGGACAGCTAAAATTAGATCTGGCTTCGAAATGAATGAACTAGGATAAAGTGATGCGTGGTCAACTCAGCTTTCATTCTTAAATGACTGAAAAGAAAACAACGATGCATCTAGAAATTCACATTTTTAGGTTATAAGGGGCTTATCAATGAAAAACATCCCAGAATATTTGATGATTTGCGTAATGTAACAACTCAGGGTAAAATTACCTCAAGCTTAAACGCTCGATACAATAAATTTTGATAAAAGATACCTAAGATGCTATGTTTAAAGCGTTGCGTCCCACTTATGAAGTTCACATTTAAGCACTTAATTAGCCTTTTTTTGTCACATTTTCACGCCGGCCACGCTAGCTTCCCAGCCTACCTGCCGCACTGGTCTCTGCCTGTGGCCACGGATTGCCGGGTCCGTGTGTTTGATCCGTCTGGCGCCGGCAAACACGGGCTCACACCCGACAAACACGGGCTCACAGCCGACAAACACGGGCCCACAGCCGACAAACACGGGCCCACAGCCGACAAACACGGGCTCACACCGACAAACACGGGCTCACACCGCGGCCGTCGCTCTGTGGACACAGCCGGCAGATAACCACCGCCCGACGACCGTCCTGTCCGACGTCTGTGGTTCAACGTCTGGGGTTAGTCGTCTGCCGTCTACCGTCCAACGTCCGTGGTCCAACGTCTGCCGGCCGCTGCGTGCAGTCCGCCTGTCTGTCCGTCTGTCCGTCTGTCCGTCTGTCCGTCTGTCCGTCTGTCCGTCTGTCCGTCTGTCCGTCTGTCCGTCTGTCCGTCTGTCCGTCTGTCCGTCTGTCCGTCTGTCCGTCTGTCCGTCTGTCCGCCTGTCCGCATGTCCGCCTGTCCACCTATACGTCTGTCCGTCTGTCCGTCTGTCCATCTATACGTGTATCGTCCGCCGTCTACCGTCCGCCGTCTACCGTTTGCCGTATGTACACTCGCCTACTTTAACATCAATATAGTCATTATGTTCATCAACAGAATGTCAGCGACATCCAGTCTTTAAATATGAATGCAGAACAGCGGTAGCTACATACTCGGTATGTTGTCAACAGCGACCAGCAGCTGGTCATGTTCGATGCCGACGAAACACTCCTGTGTGTCTAATGAAACAACTTCAGACTTCTTCGGGCAGCCAGGGCAGACACTGCGAGCATCGGACAGCGAGAGTTACGCTTTGATGCCCACCCCGTACTGCTCAGACAGGTAAGGATTATTTAAAAAAAAAAATGGGCTCTGTGTAGACGGAAGCCGTAAGTAACTCTGCGTTTCAGTTAGGGTGCAGGCCCCGTGTAAAGGCGGACATTTGGCCAGATGGGGATTAGAAGAAAAAAAACATGTTCTTGATATTATCAAGAGCTTTGGAAACTGCATACGTTCCATGCGCTTATGAGACATTTCTTGCGCAGTGTACCCTCCCTGTGGCCACCGGTCTTAGTTAGGACGGCCGGTTTGTTTTGCGCGGCGTAGTTAGGTCGCCGCCCTCCTCGCGAGGCCGGTAACGTAAGTTAGGGCCACTAAAAAAAAAAAAAAAAAAAAAAAAAAAGCCGCCAATTTCTCGGCATTTCCAGCGGTTCAAACGTTTCTTCTGGGTTTTAGGCAATTGCCTGGGTTTCCGTTATTTGAAAAAAGGTGTTTAATCGCCCGATCAATCTAGTGGAAGGGGTGAGTCGGCCAGTGATTTCGAGGTAAGCCACCAATTAAGTGCAGCCTGCTCTTCAGTCTTCATGGACTAGACTGAGATGCTTTTTATTTCTGAGTATAATTATAGCCCCATTAGTGTGACATTGTTCCTCACTTGTTGCAACAAAATTTGTTACTTCTTTATCCATTCATATTCTTTTCCTAAAGCTGCTGTGATTTTTTCGCAACTTGTTAGGTCACAACCCTTTCGCTAAGCCTTTACGCAAGCCCTTCGTAACCCTTTCGCAGCCTTTTCATAACTTATTTGAAACAGCCCTTTCGTAAACTCATGGTAACCCTTTCTCAGCCTTTTATTAGTTTATTCAGAGTAACCTTTTCATAACTTTTTTAACTATGCTCAATATTTTCATTTTCATAGCTCATTCAAAAAAACCCTTTCGTAAATTATTTGCAACCCTTTCGCGACATTTTCCCGACTCATTCGAAAGAGGCTTTTCATTAACTTATTGTAACCCTGTCACAGCCCTTTCATAATTCATTTAAAGCAAATTTCTCATAGATTATTTGTGACCCTCTGACAACTTTTTCATATCTCATTTGTAAAATCTCTTCATTAACTCATTGTAGCTCTTTCGGAACCTTTTCGGAACTCTTTTGAAGGAACCCTTTTGCAAATTCTTTATAACTCTTTCACAGCCTTTACATAACTCATTTCAAACAACACTTTTGTTTACTTGTTGAACCCTTTGGCAAGATTTTCATAACTCATTCGCAGTGTCCCAAAATTTGTCAATTTGGGTGGAACAAGACATCCAAATGAAAATAATTTTCCACTCCCACCTCCAACTTTCAATAGCAATTTACCACTCATGAAAGAGCATCTAATTGCATGATCGCATCAGATTCTACCATTGTACAGGAAAGTGCAATTTTTCCTTCTTCTGTTCTTTATTTGGGGGGGGGGGCGGGGCTAACCTTATCAAGAATATACCACCCTCATCCCTTTTTTGGAGAGGAATTTTCCCCTCTAACACCCAAGCATTAATATAATTTTGTGATGAGTCATTCGACACTGCCCTTTTGTAAATTATTTGGAAGCCTTTCACAACATTTTCATAACTTGTTTGAAGTGATTCTTTCATAACTACCTTTGACATCAGCTTCCCGAGTATGTATTGATCTTCCCTATTTAACATTGATGCAACAAGTAGTGCCTACTAAATTTATTAGTATGCCATTACCACCCAATGCCATTACAACATGCTGCTGAAATCAGAACATGTGTCACTCATGTGCAGTTTCAAGAATTGTTGTGGTGGCTCTGCAGTCTGCAACCCACTTCATTAAACGGCTGCTTGTTAACTCCTCAGATAGTAGGCATATGCTTCTAGCCTGCATATATTAATTCAGGCTGCTTTGAAAATTGACTTACTTTCTTTGAAATTGGTATCCCATTTGTCAAGTACCTAGGTAGTATGCTCTTTTTCTGGGCTGATTCATAGTAGTGTCAGTGTCAGTTATCAGTTTGTATTTATTGTTTTACAAATAAGAATATTACCATCAGGCTGTTCACGCATGAAAGTTTCACTAGTGGGGAACGAAATTCCTCATAATATCTTTTTACCTAGGGCTAAGGGGTTTTAAATATGAGCCTTCTGGTGAATGACAGTGACACTGAAGAAAATGTTTTTGTGACAATTTGGCTTTTCTTTACAGATGAGTGCGACACCTACGTGCATCAACGTTTAGTGGACCTAAAGGACATCGTCAGCACCGAGATTTGCCAGCTGGAAACGCAGTGGGGCTACACGCAATGGAGGCACGCGTACCACTCGTCCAAGACAAAGAAACGTCCTCCGTGCTTCCGACGAACTTCAATCGGCGCGAAATTCCTAAACCTCGAGTCACGAGTTCATTCAGAGTAAAATAGCATGCCGAGGAAAAATCACTGTTCGGGACGAAAAGTGGAGTTCAGTAATTTAGATAAAGCCGGCCGTCACAAAATCATATTGTTCTTGTTTTTGCCCTCCTGCCATGGATTTCCTCGGCCTCCAAAGCGGGATGCAGCTGCGACTGCTACTTCTAAAGAGTGTAAAAGTCATGAACCTATAGGACGATAAGTCGTGATCTCGATTAACTTCGCCACGAGGTTGCGAACTTAATGAAAATGTTCCTGTCGGTGTTCTTGTTGTCCATGATCGGCCCGTTTTTTTCTTCTTCGTATTCAGTTATTTCATGTTCGCGATTTAACTACTGGGCGGGCAGAATCTATGCAAGTGTTTACCCAACAACCTGTTGAAAAACAGGACGGAATGCGACATGCCTTGACGCAGGACGGCCGCCGACTGTTGAAGGCAGCTAAAAATTGTTATGTGACTTGAATTGCGAGCGAATGTGCACCTATCAAAATGTTGGCGCATCAGAATCTGGTGCGTGAGCGTGCGTGTCAAAATGTGTTTATGTGACTGCATTAGATTTGTGATAAATGTATTGATATGCTACTTGCGAAGAATATACATTCTATATTTACGTGACGTGGATTGCGTCAATATGAAGAGATTGAACATGAAAATAACTGGCCCGCACCCTGACACGTATCTCCCATCGCCGCCATGCCTAGGTACCTACATGTTTGGATCATGCCAACTGATACTTTGATTAGATAGTCAATTTTTAAGATTAAGTAAATTATGTTCAGGTGAGTGAAGTTCTCCAATTTTACTCTTATTTGAAACGCTTAAGTAGCCACATTTGAAAGAAATAGCTTTAGCGTTTGTCCCCTCACCCTAAAAATCATTTTTGCCCGGATAAGGCCTGAGACCGCTATTGCACCCAGTGATTGGCAATGAAGACAGGGGGTAAAAGCAGCTTAGGCTAGGCGCAATGGGGGTATGGGTACCATCATTCGAATAGCAATTAATTGCTGTTTGATTATCTACTGGGGCATTAACGTAATATTCAAATTTGACTGAGTTGTAAGCATTGAAATATAGTAAAAGTGTATGTTATATCGACCGATAACGAAAACAATCGCGTCAAAAGTAGCATAAGCCATCACTGACTTGTGGCTAATATACATTTTTAGAAAGCTTACTTTGTGGGCTTTCGTATTCCGGTGGGGCATTTATCGAAGGTGTCATTTATTCATTAATTTTATTAGTTAATTATGGTGATACCACAATTTTGCCTAGTGCTTGCTTATCAAGACACGAGAAAAAAGTAGCTTAGGGTAGGCACCATTGAGGCATGCGTAACATCATTCGAACGGCAATTAATTGATGTTTAATTATCTACTGGGGCATTAACGTAATATTCAAATTTGACTGAGTTGTACGCATTGGAATATAGTAAAAGTGTATGTTATATCGACCGATAACGAAAACAATCGCGTCAAAAGTAGCATAAGCCATCACTGACTTGTGACTAATATACATTTTTAGAAAGCTTACTTTGTGGGCTTTCATATTCCGGTGGGGCATTTATCGAATGCGAAATATGTGCAATGATATTATTAGTTAATTGAAGGGATGCAATTATTTACTAATCAAATTATCCATTAAAATACCTATTTACATCGCGAGATGTATCATGAAATTAAGCTATAATATGAAATGCATTTTTCTTAAATTTTCAGTAAAGGTTTCGTTGACGCATAACGTATCGTTACTAAATAATTTGAATTAACGTGCGATCCGTTGCGATAGTTCCGACCAGCCGCCGATGGTGGCGCTGGTGTCGCTCCGGCCGTTATGGCCGCGGCCGCCGCCTATCGTGATGAAGATATATGCGTCCTGCCATTACATGCAGGTTATTTTACGAGTAACCCCACCTCACACACAAGGCTTCTGTGTGTGAGGTGGACGGTGCCCAGAATATTGTGCTGCTGACAGGCCTGATACATAGGTGGTCCAGACGCCTGCATGCAACTCTTCAAACGCGGCACCTGCGCCTACAATACCGGCGCTCTCACCACCTGAGTAGCCACATCATCCCTCACCTGCACTTTGACACCGCTCTGACACGGAACGGTCAGTCGGCGAGCCCACGACGAGCCCTCGCCGGCGTGACAACATTGACAAACGGCCTCCGGCTGCACCTGAATTGACGCTTCACAACACGGGTCGTACAACGATAAAAACACGCGCCATCGACTCGCCGGCGATACACGCCGCGGCGACACTCAGCCACAGCCGACGGCATCGCCTTAGCGCCGCGGAAATGCTAATCCGACCTGCCGAGGGCACCCGTTAAGCGTCACCGCGGGTCGGTTCTGCGTGTTTTCTGGCTGCTGACTCCGGTAAGGATGGTCCCAGTGGAAATAACGCCGCTGTTGACGGCGCCATTGGGCAGATTTATGACGTCATATATTGAAAGTGAGCCATCGTGAGGACTGTGCACGACGCCTGTTCGACAGGCCCACTGGAGCGTCCTGTAGGGTTGTTGGGGTTGTTCGACGCCGGGGTGTTTTTGAACTGAAGGCGGCTACTGTACAGAATCGTATTGCGTAGGTAGGTATGTAGAGTATGACATAATTATTGACATATGACATAATTAGAACAATAAAAGGAAGATATAAACGACTCACAATCGTGAAACGTGTAAACATGCAATGTGAACATTTTTCATTTGGTTTCAGTTTTTTTTCACCATTATGGATCATGAGAGAAAGGTTTTACAGCTGCTCGAAGCATGTGTGACATGCGGAACTGGCATGACCGATGACTGCGCTGAACAATCTTTTAATAACGACTGGAGTGAAAACCCTCATTGTGACTTATGCATGGCTGACAGGCAGCACCCTCCAATATCTATATAGACTGCCAAATATTCCTCCATGTTATGTCAAACCAGCCGCCCCGACAGATTGGGAAGTTGGCGCCAATTGACTTTGATGTCACACACTGTCCACAGAGCCGTCACATGCCGTCACTGCAGTGTCACTGGTGACATTTCAACCCGGCAGCAGCGGACGCCGGCATTTAGCAGCGGACGCCGAGCGCAAATTAGCGCCCATTTGACGACAGTTTCTTTGGGTAAATCGCGCCATACCCCAGGTCAAATACTTGTACTGTTCGCCAGGATCGTCCATGCATCTTCAGTAATGTCAAGCATATAATCATAAAAAAAACCGCTCTCAATACCCATCTGATTTTTTTTTTCTGTGAATATATGAACTTAGACTCAATTATGGCTTCTGTAGTTATCTGTTGTTGTTGCTGTTTTTTTCTGATAAAGCGAATTCACGAAACCACTCTATAGCTTCTTCATTGGTAACAAAGAGAAATAAGATTCATTCCTGCGAAATCAGTGAATCACAATAGCTGGCATTTGTTCAATCATAAGTTCAGAGGTCAAAAAAACTTCCTACTCGCTTACATTGTAGGCGACAGAAGCTGACAAGCACCAGAGACATTTGGTGACAAAGTCACGAAAATGGTGAACGCACTGCATCGCATTTGTTGACGGCGCTTTCGCACACTGCTAGCGAACAGACTAACCAGCCAATCCGCGGCGAGAATAACCCTGAACGAACCAATCGGATGCTGGTGACACGAGGGGACAACGCTGAGCTGACGCCCCAGCCTTCATCCATGCCTTCACTGTGGATTTTGTAGGCCCCAGGAGCCAACGCATCAAAGATTTTGAGCGGGCCTTTTCGGCGCACGTCTATGAGAGGTATACCGTGATCATGAACACGTAGCAAAACAGGAGTGGACTCTTGCGAGTAGCGCTCAGTGCTTGTCCAATTTTCAAACAAGTTTGAATGCTTTCAAGAAAGGGACTGGTGCCGTGATGAAAGCTGAGTTGTATTGTGGTTATGATTTTTTCTGTTTTAAGCAAGGCAGGACATAACACTGGAAGTAAGGAGTCTTGGGTTGTCTAATTTTGCTGGTTTAGGTACTTGTAAGTTGGATATAACAACGCTAGCCCGGTGACTGGTGAGCATCAAAAGCAAGGCTGTGTGGATTTGTTGCCTGATTTTGAAACACTTGCCAAAGTTGTCAATGAATATATGTTTTTATTAATATTGACACAACTTTCATTTTGATTTTAATTTGTTGAGCCCTAGAAGAGCAGGAATTTCAATTTTCATTAGCTGGTAAAAGTATACCAGTCCAAGGACTCAGAAAAAATGTTGTAGGTTGGTATGTAGGTTGTAAGCTGGAAGGTTGTAGGCTGGTAGGTTTTCTATTTTGTGTTGGTATGTTGTAGGCAGGGTTGTATACGACTCAATCAATAGCAATCAATTCAATCACGACAAATTTGGGAAACCAATCAAATCAATCAAGTCAGAGCAGTTTTCGGGAAATGATTCAATCGACTCAAACGCGACAATGAAAGGAATCAATCAACTCAATCAAACGACTCAAACCAAGATATACATTAGGTTTTTTGCCCCACCAACTTGGAAAAGTGTCCATAGCAGTCTGGTGTACCTACCTACCTACCTACCTACCTACCTACCTACAGAAGAAACAAAAATATTGTCATTTAAAATTATAAATTGCCATGCCATTCAAAGTTTCTATGTAATAAGGAAGGATACCTAGTGATGGACAGGTGGATCATGATATTGAGGTTCAATGGGTAGAATTGGAGCAGAAGTTTCATTTAATGGGTGCAAAATAACCCAGTAGTTGACTTCAACAAACGCCCCTTAACCCAAATCACCACCTTTCACCTAATAGTTGTCAATTTAATTTTGGCCATATTCCAGCTAAGTCATCAGGCCAACTACCCCATGTAAAGCCCCCGTCTGTCTCTTATGTGAGTTATGCGGAGCTCTTCTGAATTGAACCCTGAACATAATGAACCTAGCTAGGTTACATGCCACACTGACACCATATTGATATGAAAGTGTTGAAAATGTGCTACAAATTTGACAACTTCATTAGGTATGCTTTATGAAGACAGCAGGAAAGCAGGTAGGTACCTACTTACCTGCCTACAGGGTGTTTCACTAAAAATGTCAAAAAGTAAATGCTTATTAAAGATATATAAAATACGCAAAGCACGTGGTTGCGCACGTGGCTTTGTTGCAAATTTTTGGACATTTATGCTTTGGCCACTTAAGATATACTTTACACTCATACGGAGCGAGGGCAGGAGGCCAAAGTTACTAGTCGTTTTTTCCTTATACAGAACAAGAACAGGTTATTTACACCGCAACAGGAGCGGTGGATTACACTTACATTTGGTGCTATCAGAAACATTGAAACCGTACGCCGACTTTTCAGGAAACGTTTCACTCTCTCATCTCGCTACGACCCAGATTATAAAAGTTTCAAAGGGCTTCTTGAGAGGTTTAAAAGGGTTCCTTTGATGCCGGCTCCAGTCCAAAAAAAGGCGGGTCAACCCCACCTCTCGGTGGAAATCGTTGAAAAGGTCAGGGTCTTTTTAAGGGCCTTTTAAGATAACAAGAAGCTTATTTCAACATCAGAAATAGCCAAGCCCCCAATTTATCAGAAACAACCACCGTAACGGCTGTAGCCACCAATAACTGGCTGGACCAGAAGTTCCGTTCCCGGGCCGAGTAATCAGCTGCCTCACCGCTCGCCCCTGGCCAGCGCGAGGCCCCGATCTGTCACCGCTAGCCTTCTGGTTTTGGTCAGTAGCTCTCGCAGAGCTGAGGAAGACTTAAGTCGCATCACTTTTAGAGCTGAAGAGCACAATGCAAGGCTTTGCCGACAGTCTGGACGCTGAAGATGAAAACGGGCTGTGAGGCACCTCCGGACACGTGCCGAAACGGTGCATCAAAAGAAGCGGCGGATATGTGGAATAGGTTTGAGTGACGGTGATATCATTTTTATATATTCAAATGTCCAACAATCGCGGATGGAATTATGTGCAAATGTCCATAGAAAACATTGTTATTATGTGCATTAGGGCCTTTTACTTTTTGACACTTTTAGTGAAACACCCTGTAGATGTGTCACTGGCTACCAACAGTACCAACGAAGGTAGATAGGTTATATGTGAAGAATTCAAAACATTTTATTGCAATACAATTTGAAACTGTTAGGACTGGGGGATAGGGATGAGCATTAAAAATATATTGAAAAGGAAATGGAAAGGACAGGGACTCTGGAACCACAGGATAAGTTAAGGACAAAGGAAGAAGAACAAGGAAAATTAAATGCCGTTGGTGCGACTGCGAAAAACCAAAGAAAACGTTTTGCCAAGAAGTATGCTAAGCTTTTATAAATCCTTATTCTACGTCTTTTGATTTTTTGGTAAGATGACGTCATTGATTATCATGTAGTATGGTAGATCATCATAAAATAAATCGGTTGTACAACACCAATTTCGTTTTAATTATTATTTCATTTGAAATAAAACCACTTAATAATATTCGGTAAAATATTTTAAGGAAAATGAAATATATTAAATATGTTATGCCTAGGCTCTCAGGAGAAAAGGATCAACAAACGTTCTGCTGCAAATTAAACAATGCAGCAAATTAGCTATTAATGTAAACGTAATTAGCGAGACGAAAACGGCGCTTTTGTTTCAGTTATTTTTGTAGGGGTTTCAGATATTTATAGAGTTCAGTGGGTTGTTTCTGAGGAGATGTGGAGATGTGAATTAGTAATTAATCACACTTTATTAGTACATAGGGCCTTGCACTTTATCATCTCAGCTGGTGACATACCAGGGAAATAAGCTAAAATTAGAGCACTCTATTTATTGCTCCTGCCCCATGTTGAAGAGATACCCCTAAAAGCGTGATCTTTTATCGGCCCTTACGCAGCAAGGCAGTAATTCTCAGACCGGTGGATGGTATCAATAGAAAGAGAATGCGTCAAGGATTAACATGAATTAATTAAAATAACATTAAAATGTTAATTAAGCGTGGAAATTAGTCCCAAACATAAGCTAATTATTGCTCCTACCTCGGCGACGGCGCTCCCCGCAGTCGGCGGAGAAGCTAAAATAAAAGCCACCATCCTCCTCCGTAAGTCAATTTTAGAGCGGCCGAGTGGGCCGATGCGGGGCCACCAAACTGAGGTGAGACGTGGCTAGTAATTGCAAACTGCCATAGAAATCAATATCTTAAGACGTACAATATGGGATGATTACTCTGAAGCTGGAGTGAAAGCATGAGTAGATTGCAAGAAACGAAATGCATAGATTGGTTGAATTATGTACAATAGGCACAGCTCAGATGAAGCCATTTCTATGACGTTGACATATGACATAACCCTTCCTCTCCTCACCTATGACCTAAGTGCATTGGCAGTTACCGGCATAGTTTTTGAGCACGAGTGCAATTCGCCATCGGACCGCAATACATGTTGCTAGGCTGCTGCAATTACAACGAACATACGAATACTGCCTTCATTTGTAGACGTTTGTTTTTTAGGCGGTCTTTGACGTGCAAGGGGGCACACTGTCGACAACTTGAGTTTCTCCGAATTTCAAAAACTCCCAGAATTTCAATTCCTTATGCACTGTTGTAGGTACAGCTATGTTCACAAGTTTTCGTTTCCTCCTGTTCTAAAAAGGATGATATTTGTCGATTTCGTGCGTCGCTGATAGGAGGGTGCGTTTAATAATTAGGCCAAACGCTTTTTGCATCCGCGAGTACCTTCAAAAGGGAACAACAGTTTCCATTTATTACACTATGGGACATGTGACAAAATGACCACTGGAACACGCATGAAACGGAGCTCATATTCCTAAAAATGTCTACAATCACTTCTTTTCTGACACTATTAGCAAATACCATCTCAAGTTAGGTGGTTGACAGACAGTCAATGGAGATCTGGGGAGACTGAGTGATGCCAATTCACCACTTAACTGATAATGAGGGCCGAGGGAAGAGAAACATGCAACATGCACAACTGACAACTTGACAAGTGACAAAACACTACCACTATTGCGCAGTGCACAACCAAATTACAGCAGCCAGACCAAAAAAAAAAAATGCTTTTGGTGGCTAATTGCAAAACAAGTCACTAATAAATGTCTTAGTTGCAGCTGAACACTGCACAATAATCGCACTGTTCACACATTGAGTGAGATGCCACAGGTGGTTTGAATCACACTTTGGTTCAACTGCAAATCTGAAGTGTTGTCATGAGGTTCATGCCTCCATGATCACAGCACTTTGGTTGTGGTTGACATAACACTTGTAGTCTGCAGAGTTCCACATGAACTGCAGACACCTCATCTGGTGGTCTTCATGTTGCTCAACTTCTTCAGGAGGCAAATGTCGACCACCCAGCGGAAGCATGGTCCTGCAGAAAGAAAGGTAATGCATAAGGTACAAACATTATCTGCTGAAACAGCTCCTTCTGTTGGCTGTTATTAAACTTTTAACATAGGTAACATAACAACATGTATTCTATGTATATTACATTTGTTGAAGTAAAATACTGCCGGCTATTTCAAAACCAGAAAATGAAATTATATTGTGGCATAATTCACCTGCTCAGCTATCAGTATCAAATAATAATTAATTTAATATTTGGCATATTCTATATAACACATTCATAGAATATTCTACTTCACGTCACAAGGACTCACAATCTTTCTGTTGGGTGTTTGATTGACGCATTAACTAAGTTTGTCTTAGGTTTTATTATTGCAAAAAATTCATATTGCATTATTGTATCAAAATACTGCCAGCAATAACAAAACAAGAACATGAAATGCCAATGAGCAACCCGCCTTTCCTTAAAATGGATTACTTTGAAAGGAATTTTAGTTTCTTTTAAGGAAAAGGAGAAATGATTATCAGGTAATTATCAGAAAACCACTCAACCAGCAAGTGGCTGGGTGGTTTAACAGCAAACATCAAGCCTAAACATATGCTTACATCTATCTAACAATTGAGCCATTTGACTACTACAAGGATATGTGAGCAAAATAAGAATCCAATTATCCAATGTTGACTTCCTTGCAAAGTTTATGCCTTATTTTATGAAAATGTGTCACTAGAATATGATACTTATCATCGAATATTATTTAATTTACGATTTATTTCGATCGGAATGCACATGGAGTCCCGCGCCATTTTCGTCGACGATGAATATGATCGTGTTTCATGAAGAGATAAGGGGTTTCAATGGTCTTTCAAGGCAATAATTTGATGCAAAAATTTGTAGGAAATAATATGAAGCTGGTTCAAATGGCCATCAACCATTTAAAACACCGAAAATACTCACAACTCCGTCCCGACTTGGTCCCGACGACCACTCAGCACCGCGCACGCCACACTACTGGCACAATGCCAAAACTGTTGTCACAGCGGAAATGTTTTTTTTCTCGATTGCAATTGTGGAATTATTTATTAAACAGAAGATGATCTTTCCGAAAAACCGACTGATTTCATACACAGATGCATGGAAAATAAAAAAATCCCGGTAAGTTTATTTGTATTGTTTTGTCGATTTTGACATGCTCCTAGTTTGCAGCCATATTTCGATATGTTCTACAGGGAGTTCAGAATTATTTCAGGACCAATCTTTTCCTCATTCATTTTCCCGTCGATCATGAAATTTTTAGAGCGGAACAATTGGTTTCCAGGCGGTCCGAGCGGTTTTCGTGAGAAGGGTGCAAAAATCGGCGTCATTTTTAGAGCCTCGACACCAGCTCAACACAGGACCCTATGGGAGACGGTGAAGTAGCGGGAGCAATAAATAGAGTGCTCTAATTTTAGCTTATTTCCCTGGTGTGTCACCGACTGATCTGGATTTAAAAAAAAGCTTCCGATAGATTTCTGCACTCAGCAGGAGCTGAGTGCAGAAAGGTAGGTAGGTGCATCGCCAGGTTCTATCACAGGATTGGAGCAGTTATTGCAGTTGAAAGTCAAAGTTGGCTGTTCATGTTTAGGCCCTGTTCTTTATTTGGCCATCTACCCCATATTGCAGTTGTGATGACAAGCAGTTTTCAGTGTAGTTTTGTGATCTTTGATGTCATCAATTGGTGTCATTATTTTTCGTCAACTAAAACTTATTTCAACTTTCCATTCAATCGACTCAATCATACGAGTCACTCTAATTTTCGGGAATCAAATCAGTCAACCAGTCGCTAAAGTCAAACGAGTCAGTCAACCAGTCATCTCGAAAAATCAATCGACTCAATCCAATCAACTCAAAATACGCGTTGAATCAAATCAATCAATTCAATCGACTTGATTGGTATACAACCCTGGTTGTAGGTAGGTTGTAGGTTAGTAGTTATGTGAGTTTGGTTCAGGCTCAATTGTTTTTCCTTCATTCCGACTTCTACTCTTTTACTCTTGCGTAAAGTGTTTAAGAAGTCTGAATGAAAGAAAAACATTATCATTACCTAACTTATCTTACTTTTCTACCCTACCACCTATTACCTACCAGCCTACAGCCTATCTACCTTCTTCCCACCTGTACCTACAAGTTACAACTTCCCTACCTTAAACCTGCCAACCGACAAGCTCCGAAGCATACAACCCACCCACCTAGCACCTACACCTATTTTATTTTGACTTATTTTATGCCAGTACCAAAAATCTAATGATGAGAATTTTGGTTTAACAATATTAGTGGCCTTGATGTGGAAAAGGAACATTTTGCAACATGTTGCATAGGTTTAGGTAGGTATATTGTATTATACATAGCACCTATTATTTGTTATGTCATAACAGGTGTGAAATCCCACCATA
This sequence comes from Amphibalanus amphitrite, assembly GCF_019059575.1. Lineage (NCBI taxonomy): Eukaryota > Metazoa > Arthropoda > Thecostraca > Balanomorpha > Balanidae > Amphibalanus > Amphibalanus amphitrite. Next base: position 396,526 of record NW_024881907.1, on the reverse strand, counting down.
AAGAACACAAATTTAAATGTATTATGGAAAAATGTAAAAAAGTGTAAGCAATTCAATGCATCTGCACAAGATAAGTTACACATGCATTCAGTGTCCCAAAGTTGAGTTTTGGCTGGGGTGTCAGAGATATTATCCACCAAAAAGGGGCAGAGGGTGGAAACTGCTGGTTAGATTAGATACAAAAAGAGTGAGAAAAGATCAATAGCATTTATTTTTATCCATGAGTATCTATGATCATAAACCAACTCCAAGTATCCACACAACTCAGTCCACCACACCTGTCCACCTGTCCAAGTCCACCACACCTGAACTGCCTTTTGAGGTAACAAGGTGTTCTTGGCTGAGAGTGGTTAATTGCTCTTAGAAATTGGTGGTGAGAGTAGCAAATGAATCTCAGTATTTCCCACCCAAATCAACAAATTTTGGGACACTGTAATAATACATTATCCAGGTTTAGGGCCACACTAACATTGGCGACACTAACATTAACATTGGCCTGATGAATCCTAGAATTTTTCCAATTTTACCACCCTAGTGCAACACTTATCCGGCCTCCGGGGGCAGGGGACACAAAGGGGGTTGAAAAATTTTGTAGGTGACACAAAATAAGTTTTTTTGACCTCTGCATAAGTTTAATTTCTTTGTGTGTGAGTATGCTATGTTTTGCATTCCTATTTTTGTGTGTCTTAGAACTTAGCATTATTTCTGCGTGCTGCCAACAATAAAAAGTGTCGAAGTTAAATCGAGCACACGTTTGAATGACTTCGATTTATGCCACATTTTGAGAATTGAAGCTTTTGAACATGTCACTTAGATGTGAGCCAATAAGCTGCCGAGTATATTACTGAGTGAGTACGTCACTTCCGCCCCCTACCTGGCGCCGTACCGTTCACGGCAGAACGCCTCCGCTCCGCTAGTAGGCAATCCGATCCCGCCGGTCCAATGTCGGTTAATCACGGCGGCTGGGCCGTGCTGACCGCCCCACGCGACGGTAAGTCTGCTCCCCGATTGGGGCCGCGGCCGCCCAGAGATCGCCCCCCCCCCCTCCCCGCGGCCGCCGTCTGGTGATCGTCGTGTGCCGACCGGTGCCTCCAATCGACACGAATGCTGGTCAAATTGACGCTAAAGCAGAGTTCCGCCGACACGCGTGCAGGCCACCGACCGGCCTCGACATGCAATCGGATGTTGAAAGGAACTTTCACCGGGCGTGGAGTCAAACAGGCGAGTTCAGCGCCGACGGTTCTGCTCCCCCGGGCTGGGTTGTTTTGGAGCACCATGGGGGGACAGCGGTCGGCGCCGGGCATGGTGCGGCGTCACCTGATACACGGGAACCCACTTACAGCCGCGGCGTGGTGAGCACGGCGGCCGTGCTGGCGGCTCATGAACTGGTCCTACCCCTCCCCACTGCACCGTGACCGGGTGGTCCGGGTGGGCCTGAGGTTGGCTGGAAAGGCTGCGAGGCGGACTGGCCGGTCTGTGGGTGGTTTGGGGTTCCGTGTTGCGGCCTGGGCAGCCAAACGGTCGCGACCTTCACCTGGCCGAGGTTCACTGGAGCAGTCGGCCCGAGGAGCGCTATTGACAGGGCCGGTGGTGGCCGACCTCTCCCTCCCACCCACGGGCAGCGCCTCATACCAAGCCGCGCCAGTTGTGCGACTATAATGTGGCGCCGGCACGCCACCGTGTCACCACCCGACCTTCGAGCCGACCCGCACCTCCCCCGCCGCCGGCGCCGGCGACCAAAACAAACTAACGACTGGACACAGCGTGTTTGTGACTGATCACAACACGACTTTAGGCCAAAACAGCGTTTAATTTATGAAACATTTAGGTATTTGAAAGAGTTAGCTTAGACATTGTGTCAGCGTCCGAGTCAAAGAGTGCTTTAACCCGCGCACCGACGGGGGTCTGCGCCAACTTCGCACCGACGGGGGGGGGGGGCGGATGACCGCCCCCCCCCTGAGATCTCGAGAACGAAGCAAGATAGCGACAAGCGGTAAACGGCATCGGATACGCACGGTCAAGATCTACAATTTTTACAAAGGTCATTTTCAGGTCAGGTCAAAGATGACGTCACAGGGGTCGAAAAAGTCAAAATGGCGGCGCTGGATATGGAGAGAGTTTTTCTCGAATAACTTTCGAATTAGTCAAGATAGGAACAAACTAAGGGCAGCATCGTGATCCTCTCGTCAATCCGCATCGAATGATATATATATATGTTGACCTCGAAAGGTCAAGGTCAAAGGTTGACCTCAGGTCACGTGACCTCGAGGTCATCATGTATATCATTCGATGCGTCTTGACGAGCTGAACACAATGAGACCATCCACGCGTCTGTATCTTGTTCCTGTACGGAGTTATTGGCCAAAAACCTTTGGTGACCTTTGATGACGTCACATGACCTCACAGCTGCCCAAGAGCAAAACAGACCTCAATGTAGTGAAGGTTGATCGTATATGAAGTCATGTATGGTATATGGGGCCATTCCGACCCGTTTTAGTGGTAAAAACAGGGAGTTGATTTTCCCCCATTGACTTATAATGGGGAGGTCGCGAAATTGACCTGACCTTAGGTCACCGATATCAAAATTCCGAGATATACAAATTGTAGCTACTAATGACCTAATAACATCCTGCGACTTTCAAAGGCCTCCAACATCTACTGTAGCTCTGGCACGGTGACAAAGTTGCAAAAAAGTGACTTGAGGTTGGGTCATTCAAAGTGACCTGGTGACCTGACCTTGAAAGGTAGGAGGTTCAAACTTGCACACTATGTGTAAAATTGATGAGGGAATAGTCATACCAAATTTCGCGGCGCGTAGCGCCGCAGTTTTCCCGCTATTCGCGAAAAACCTCAGGGGGGGCGGATATCCGCCCCCCCGTCGGTGCGCGGGTTAAAATGATAACCATTGTTTTATAATTCACTTAGCATCGCTTCCCGTTTCTTGTAGCGTAAGCTCACTTCATAGTGTCGCATCGTCTTTTACCAAAAATTTGTTGTTTGGAAGTTTGTCGACAATTTATCGAACAAAGCAGGCACTGATAACAGCGTTTTGTAGGCTGTCATGTCGTAACAGGGTATGAATGATGCAACGATGAACATATAACAGAAATCAACACCATTTATGTTATTTGTTTTCGACATGCAGTATTTAGTTCAAGCTTCAATCACTTTATCCGTGTTCGGTATATTTTTTCGGCACAAACAAACGAATCACGAAAGAGGTTGCCAGCGGCAGCGCTGGCAACCTCGCAACCATCCAGAAGCTGCTCAACTTTGCGGCTCGCGTGATCGCGGGAAAACGAAAGTTTGACCGCGTGTCAGCTGTGCGAGACAGGCTGGGGTGGCTCGACTCGTCTCAACTCTTCCAATACCAATCCCTCTGCCTCCTTGACAAAGTCCTCTCCTCTAGCCAGCCCGAATGCATTGCCCGTCAGGTCTGCCTCAACCGGGACCATCGTGGCCATGTCCGGCACACCAGACAGGACGATCTCCTGCACGTGCCACCCATCCGTTCGGAGGCGGGCCGGCGACGGTTTGTATACCGCTCGCCCCACCTCATGAACGATCTGCCCATGTCGGTGCGGAACCAGCGAGGTCCGCGGTTCAGGCGAGCCCTGAAGGCCCACCTACTCTCGAGACGAGACACGTAATGAACGAGTTTTTTATCATGATGCCGTGCAGGTGGTGTTCTTTTTTATCCTTAGCTATATGTATATTTTAGGTTGTGTAACATCGTGAGTGTGTATTTTACCCTGCATGTTATGATCCGATTTTATTGACGTGAAGGCCATAATAGCCACTTGTCTTGTGGATGGCTCTTTAAAGGTAGTGTGCCAGCTTTCTTGGACCGTATGGAGTTAATGGCCCAGATAAGGAGAACCGGATTTTTAGAACTTATCCATACCTTCAAAACTCATGGAAACGTCTTAAATTCTTCAAATTTTGAGCACCCCAGTGCGAAATTCGCCCCGACGGGTTGTCGGTCGTACCCCAACCACATTTCACACCACTATGAACAATAAATGCACACACTGAAATCGCTATTACCGATATGCTCATCCAATCAAGTTTCGATAAACCCGTTCATCATCATCTCCTGCGGTTTCGAACACGCCTGTTAGGTGGCTTCTGATGCTCGTCGAGGTCGGAATTTCCAAATACGCGTGGTGCGTCGGGCCGCGCGCTCTGACTTCGGCCAAGAAAAATGCGTCAGCTGATCATTGTCATTTCTGCCACTTGCGTGTTGTGAAATGGGGTCATAACTTATAAGACGGCTTTTTCATATCAATTATTTTACATAAAATCATATTTCAAACCATAAATAATGTTCGACAGCCAAATAAAAGAAACAATACCAATACGGGCTTACAGTTTAAGGCTCGACATTGTGTTGTCTACGATTAGACAGCTGATAACTCATTCCCGTACGTCGTATGGTCGTAACATTATAATGACCTCTGCTTTTTGTCACAAGTGCGCCGCATTCGCGATTGTTGCCCGACGCCTGTTTGCAGGTGAGCCCACTACAGTTGTTATACATATCTAAAAACCGAAAAACTTTTAGGCGAAAAAGGCACTATTCCAGGCCCATTTTTGATTTTTTTGCGATATTAGGTAAAAACAGAAGCTTCTTATCCTAGGAAAAATAAAATGGGAAATCTTTCAAAGGTGGCACACTACCTTTAATAAACTACTACAAGAAGAATGTCCCAGCGCTGCTCAGTCAGGATTGGAACCATGCCTTTGTTGCTGCCATAGCGTTTTTCTACTGCGATGCCTTTAGTTGCCAATTCATTTACTGAAAGCCATTCACCTTACTGTTCGGTTTCTGAATAAAAACAAGTGACACACTCCATGGAAATAGTGCTGGTATCCATACAAGCCTGAATCATTCAGAGGACAAGCACGACAAAGCAAGAGCACTTGGCATGTCGTCCCCAGTGAAAGCTCGGGCCGCGAATATGTGTGCAGCATTCAGCCGTCATGCCCAGGAGTGAGCAGGGAAATGGACAAAACACACAGACCCCAGCACAGCACGCTGACGACGGTCAACTAACTAATGTCAGGCACTGTCAGCTCCTGTCAAACACTGACACTGTCAGCTACCGTTAGGCACTGTCAGCAGCTGTCAGATAGTCTGAGACACCGTCAGCCACCAGTCACTCTCAGATACCCTCAGCCACCAGTCAGTTACTGTCAGACTCTGTCATATACAGCAGTGTTCGCCACGGGCCGGGCCAGCCCAACGGGCCATGGGCCGGGCTGGGCTACGGGCTGGGCCAGGCCCCCAAATATCATTAGTTAACGGGCTATGGACGGGCCGGGCCAAGAGCTTTGTGGACTATGGGTTTTGCGACTAATGTCAATTTAAGAAAATTTGGAATCTGATGCAAACAAAACCCACTGGGAAAATACTAAAACTAAACCAAATTTAAGCAATGTGAAAGAAAACCTACTTGATATTGAATTTTGGGAATCTTGAGAATTATCCAATATCACATCATGTCACACATAGGAGGGTTTTCATAAAAATTCCGCAACCAAAAAGATCAGAGAATCTCTAACATCATTACCTAGTTCGTTAATTAAAGTTAAAATGTAGTTATCAGAATAACTTACTTAGCACTACAACTCCAAAAACTAAGAAGCCACTCAACAATGATGGGCTGCAGGGCTACATTAAGTTTAACACTTATATATGGCGATAGTGAGACAATTCCAACACAGTCTTTTTTCCTTCACCGACGGCTTTTTAACGACCAGAACCTTAAAAGGATACTCACGAAACACACTGTAAGTAACGAGGAACTCTACAGAGTATTTCGCGATGAAAGCTTCTTTAACCCGCGCCCTGATGGGGGGGGGCCATTTTGGCCCCCCCCCCTGTGGTTTTTCTTTAATAGCGAGGAAAACGGCGGCGCGCAGCGCCGCCAAGTTTTGGGTACCTTACCGGACATCAATTTGACACCTTCACACAAAATTTCAAGTCACAGGTCACCTCAGGTCAGGAGTTGTTGAGGTCAAACTGAGGTCATGTTCGAGTAAAAATGAGCAAAAAACATGACATCTTGAAACGCTCACCAATTCTACAGTTAACAAGCAATTTTAAAGTTCTTTATGTGGTTGTGTAGACAAAAGACGGCGCTACAAAACTGCTATCTCGGATTTTCGAAATTTTGGGATTTTGACCCCCAAAAATCAAAAAAATGATTTTTTTAGAAAAACTCAAAAAATTTCCAAAAAATTTTCGAATTTCGAAAAAAAACCGGAATATATGTGATAGTCCCTGCGCTCTTCGATATACATACCAAATTTTAGATCGATACCTCTTTTTTTGGCCAAGTTATAGCGAAAAAACTGTTAAAAATTGATGACGTCAAATTTTTGAACTCAATTTTTAGCAATTCTAGACCTCGTAGCGCAAAACGGAGACCACTATTGAACTCCCCGTGACGAGCTGCATCGAATCGATACCCATTTTATGCAAAAATATCAACTTTGAAATTTGACCTAATTTGACCTGACCTTGACCTGACCTTGACCTGACCTTGACCTGACCTTGACCGAAACGTGACCTAAGCTGGCCCTAAAGTCTGTCTGACCCACATAATCGCATTTGTCATGTAAAATGGACCATAAAACATGTATCACACGACACTTTCATATTGTGACCCCCCAGTGACCTGACCTCTGTGACCTGACCTGGTATCAGTGACCTCAAATAGCAAAATATGTGTTTGAAGAACATTTCCCCATCGATGATTTTCAATGAAATGCATTTTACACGATTTTACAACGCATTTCTTGAAATGCCTGTAAACGGTGAAAATTCGACCTTTGACCTGACCTGTGACGTCATCGGTTTGACCGAGGTCAATGAAATTGGGTCACAAGGTAGTTCCCCGTTGGGGCTATCCAACACCGTTTACCGCTTGTCGCTATGTTGCGTGGTTCTCGAGATCTGAGGGGGGCCAAAATGGCCCCCCCCCCCATCAGACCGCGTTGCTCGGCAGACCCCATCTGGGCGCGGGTTAAAGGTCCATAAATTTGTGAAAATAAATCACAACAACAACAAACCAGCCCCTTCTCAACAAAATTTGCGATCATGGCGCTATGTTTATGTGGCGGCATCTAGGTAGTATACACAACAGTATATCAAATAAATACGTTTTTTAAGTAAGTATCAAGGTGAAAAACAAAATAAAACAAACAAAAAATAAAACCTAAATCACGAAGTCTGAAAACTCGAACGAAAACAAAATAGAAACTTGATCATATATGTTTTATTATACAATTGGTCAGAATCGCTACCTGCCGCAGCTGCGACAATTAAGAAGTGTTCGCTCATTTTCAATTGATGATGATGATGCGTAAAAGTCGCAAAAGTACCCAATGACATTTCAAGCTTACCATGTTTTCTGCTTACACTGCTAGCGATATCCCTGTTGCGGGCCAAGTGCGAAGGCTAGCCCATTCGCGGATGGCCTAGTCCAAGTGCGATAACGCACTTGGACTAGGCCGTTTGCGAATGGACTAGTCCATGTGCGTTATTGCAGTTGGCCTAGGCCGTTTGCGAATGGACGGGCGTTTATGCTCCCAGTCGGGGAGCATTCATTCTGGCCAGGGTTCATAATGTCCAGGGTACGCTATGCCCAGTGTCAAAATGGCCAGTGCCTTGAATGGGCCAGAGTTCATAATGTCCAGGGATTGCATGGTCCAAATGTGGCCAACTGGCTGCAGATAGGGTATATTCAAAGAGGCCAGGGTTCATAATGTCCAGGGCACGATGTGTCCAGTGTTCAGAATGGCCAGAGTTCATAATGTCCAGGGCACGATGTGTCCAGTATTCGAAATGGCCAGGGTTCATAATGTCCAGGGCACGATGTGTCCAGTGTTCAAAATGGCCAGTGTCTTGAATGGGCCAGAGTTCGTAATGTCCAGGGATTACATAGTCACTGAAAGTGACGTCATTATGTAAAAAAACACGGAATCAGCTCAATGCAAAGCAGTGCAGTGCCGAAGGCAATGCCTTAGGAGAGATTACAGGCAATAGTAAATCAAATATTTTTAGGTTAAGTGGTTATGTATCTGGCTTCAGGCCGAAGGCCTGAAGCCTGATGCATAACCACTTAACCTAAAAATATTTGATTTACTATTGCTTGCAATCTATTCATGCGAGAAACTATTTCCTTATCCCTGGTAGGCAAACATCATTACCTTAGGTTAGGTTAGGTTAGGTTAGGTTAGGTTAGGTTAGGTTAGGTTAGGTTAGGTTAGGTTAGGTTAGGTTAGGTTAGGTTAGGTTAGGTTAGGTTAGGTTAGGTTAGGTTAGGTTAGGTTAGGTTAGGTTAGGTTAGGTTGGGTTGGGTTGGGTTGGGTTGGGTTGGGTTGGGTTGGGTTGGGTTGACTATGTAATCCCTGGACACTATGAACTCTGGCCCATTCAAGGCACTGGCCATTTTGAACACTGGACACATCGTGCCCTGGACATTATGAACCCTGGCCATTTCGAACACTGGACACATCGTGCCCTGGACATTATGAACCCTGGCCATTTTGAACACTGGACACATCGTGCCCTGGACATTTTGAACCCTGGCCTCTTTGAATTTACCCTATCTGCAGCCAGTTGGCCACTTTTGGACGGGGAGCATTCATTCTGGCCAGGGTTCATAATGTCCAGGGTACGCTATGCCCAGTGTCAAAATGGCCAGTGCCTTGAATGGGCCAGAGTTCATAATGTCCAGGGATTGCATGGTCCAAATGTGGCCAACTGGCTGCAGATAGGGTATATTCAAAGAGGCCAGGGTTCATAATGTCCAGGGCACGATGTGTCCAGTGTTCAAAATGGCCAGGGTTCATAATGTCCAGGGCACGATGTGTCCAGTATTCGAAATGGCCAGGGTTCATAATGTCCAGGGCACGATGTGTCCAGTGTTCAAAATGGCCAGTGCCTTGAATGGGCCAGAGTTCATAATGTCCAGGGATTACATAGTCACTGAAAGTGACGTCATTATGTAAAAAAACATGGAATCAGCTCAATGCAAAGCAGTGCAGTGCCGAAGGCAATGCCTTAGGAGAGATTACAGGCAATAGTAAATCAAATATTTTTAGGTTAAGTGGTTATGTATCTGGCTTCAGGCCGAAGGCCTGAAGCCTGATGCATAACCACTTAACCTAAAAATATTTGATTTACTATTGCTTGCAATCTATTCATGCGAGAAACTATTTCCTTATCCCTGGTAGGCAAACATCATTACCTTAGGTTAGGTTAGGTTAGGTTAGGTTAGGTTAGGTTAGGTTAGGTTAGGTTAGGTTAGGTTAGGTTTGGTTGGGTTGGGTTGACTATGTAATCCCTGGACACTATGAACTCTGGCCCATTCAAGGCACTGGCCATTTTGAACACTGGACACATCGTGCCCTGGACATTATGAACCCTGGCCATTTCGAACACTGGACACATCGTGCCCTGGACATTATGATCCCTGGCCATTTTGAACACTGGACACATCGTGCCCTGGACATTATGAACCCTGGCCTCTTTGAATATACCCTATCTGCAGCCAGTTGGCCACTTTTGGACCATGCAATCCCTGGACAATGTGAACACTGGCCAATTCAAGGCACTGGCCAATTCGAGCACTGGACACATTGTGCCCTGGACATTATGAACCCTGGCCTAAATAATACGCACCCCTTTTGGACCATGTAATCCCTGGACGGGAGCATTCATTCTGGCCAGGGTTCATAATGTCCAGGGTACGCTATGCCCAGTGTCAAAATGACCAGTGCCTTGAATGGGCCAGAGTTCATAATGTCCAGGGATTGCATGGTCCAAATGTGGCCAACTGGCTGCAGATAGGGTATATTCAAAGAGGCCAGGGTTCATAATGTCCAGGGCACGATGTGTCCAGTGTTCAAAATGGCCAGAGTTCATAATGTCCAGGGCACGATGTGTCCAGTATTCGAAATGGCCAGGGTTCATAATGTCCAGGGCACGATGTGTCCAGTGTTCAAAATGGCCAGTGCCTTGAATGGGCCAGAGTTCGTAATGTCCAGGGATTACATAGTCACTGAAAGTGACGTCATTATGTAAAAAAACACGGAATCACGCACCCCTTGGACTCCAGTCCAAGTGCGAAGTCAGGCCAAGTGCGCACCGCACTCACCACACACAAGCTGCACCGTCTCGGTACACCACACCAGAGCAGAATGAATCGAGCGCCACAAACTCGACCAAGGTCAGGTCGGGTCATCAGAGGGGAGCCCGGAGCACGGTACTAATGGTCTCCGCACACCACGCGACTCTCCGCTGTTCGAAGGTCACGGGGATATTTGACCTTCCCAGATCCAGATCGGTGGCCGAAGCCTGGCCAGCGGCAACACGTTGCTATAATTTCCGCGTTGTGCAGGGTTCAGCGGAAAGTCGCATCCCGAATGGACCAGGTGTGTGGAGACCTTAACCCAGAGTTGCGCCAGCTCGCAGATCTGCTCCGGAGAACAAACTAAACATATAGACGCAGTGGCGTCGCCACGGATTTTCGACTAGGGGATATGGTCGGACGGTCAGTCAAAGTAATCCCCACCAAATACTGAAAACTCCTCGGATTTAGACAATTTTATTTTGAGAATGCACCAAAATCGTTTTTAAAATATTCTATTTTATTCTTGATCGATTTTCGTGGCCAAAAGTGTGTGTGGGGGGGGGGAGGGGGGGGGGGGGGGGGGCGTCGGACCGGCATATTTTCAAGAATGTGTGTGTGTGGGGGGGGGGGGGGGGGTCCGGACCCCTCCGACCCCCCCCCCCCCCGTCGGCGACGCCCCTGCATCGACCAGCGGTCCCTCATTCATTCGGAATCGTACCCCAATCCGAGGATCCATGCTTCCGGCGGCTAAGTGCAACGCCACAAACCCGTCCGTTCGCAAACGGCCTAGGCCATTCGCGAATGGCCGGCCATTCGCAAACGGACTAGTCCGTTTGCAAACGGACCGCCATTCGCAAACGGCCTAGTCCATTCGCGAATGGACTAGTCCGTTCGCAAACGGACTAGCCTTCGCACTTGGCCCGTAACATCCCTATCTTGAAAAGAGCCTAACATAAAATAGCAAGGAAAGCAGCAGATAGTTGTCCACAGAGATTCGGTGGTTGACACGTGGGCATGAATTGAAAATAGATTAAATCAGTTTTGCTGATAAATGGATGGATTTTCTCTTTTTTGGAAGACAGTGCTAAAGCTAGTGTCACCTATTTTGTATGCTTTCTCAGGCTTTTGATATTGCAGCATCAATGGAGTGAATTTAACAGCAAGGTCAATCCCAGACAGATTCATCAATTCCCATAAGTCAAGTTTTTTTCTGCTGGTAAGTGCTGGGAAGTATAGAGTAAGTTGCAAATACTTCCTTCAAGTATGCATTAGAGTCACCAATTATGCATGATAATGTTCACACACATCAGCTTGCAAGATAACTTTACTCATAGAATGTAGTTAATATAATCATGTAAACTTTTTATAGGTGTGTAATCATAACCTAATTGACTGAGGTGCTTGCTGTTACTGTTAAAATTTGTGCCATAGGTATTTGAAATGATTACGGAGCGAGCGAAGCGAGCGTAGTCTTTCCTTAGATTAACGGAAATTTCTGAGTATGAGCGGCCGGCCGGCCGGCCGGCCGTGCGGACGCTTTTGCGAGGCTTATATCTCAGCAACCACTTGACCGATTTACATGCGGTAAATTTTGTAGGGTAGCTTCATTCCTTCTACCAAGTATTGGACTATTCCCGATCCATGTGGGTGACCCCTTATGCACGTGCCACGTGCAAAACGAAGAGGTGTCAGTTTTGTAATTGTTGCAATATCTCGGTAACTACTTGGCCGATTGCGCTGAAAGTTGGCATGTAGATAGGCACCCACTAGGCACTGCATATCCATGTGCCAGAGTTGGGGTGCTGCTGCACGTGCGCACGTGCAGGGGTCATTTCCAGATCTCGAGAACGGCTGGACCGATGGCGCTCAAATTTGGTACACGGTTAGGGACCAGTTAGTAGGGTGCCGTGCACAAGTCAGTTGGGACCCATTTTGCACGTGCGCACGTGCAGGGTGCCGCTCCCAGATCTCGAGAACGGCTGGGCCGATTGTGCTCAAATTTGGCACATCGCTAGAAACCGGTCAGTAGGGTGCCGTGCACAAGTCAGTTGGAGGTACCCCCTCGAAATTTCGCACGTGCAAGACTCACCCCCTCGCTCGCTCCGTTAGTCGCCCCAAAAGGCGCTATACTGGTAATATTCATTGAAAAGAAGGGAGTCATGATTGCCATGTTTATATTCATGCAATTTGAATTGTTCTCAAAATAGTGTAATCAATCATGCTTATTATAGCAATAGACTAAGACGTTTATGACTAGATTGCTATTTTTGACGGGCCGGGCCGGGCTGGGCTTGGACATATTTGCCAAGAGCGGGCTACGGGCTGGGCCGGGCTCTGAACCCATGGGCCCGGGCCGGGCTGGGCTGGGGATTTTGGGACCCGTGGCGAACACTGATATACAGCTCGTCACCGTCAGTGACTATCAGCAACTCAGTCATGCTCCGTCAAACACGATCAGTCAATGTTAACTACTGCCTGACTGTCAGGCACCGTCCGGCTCTGCCAGACGCAGGCCGGCCGTCAGTATACATCAGTCCGTCAGTCAGTACAGCAGTCCATCAGTCAGTACAACAGTCCGTCAGTATACAGCAGTCCGTCAGTAAGTACATCAGTCCGTCAGTCAGTAGAGCAGTCCGTCAGACAGTGCAGCAGTCCGTCAGTCAGTATACAGCAGTCCGTCAGTCAGTATAAAGCAGTCCGTCAGTCAGTATAAAACAGTCCGTCAGTCAGTATACAGCAGCCAGTGCAGCAGTCCGTCAGTCAGTATACAGCAGTCCGTCAGTCAGTATAAAGCAGTCCGTCAGTCAGTAGAGCAGTCCGTCAGTCAGTATACAGCAGCCAGTACAGCAGTCCGTCAGTCAGTGCAGCAGTCCGTCAGAAGGCAGCAGTCCGTCAGTCATTGCAGCAGCCCGTCAGTCAGTGCAGCGGTCCGTCAGTAAGTACAACAGTCCGTCAGTCAGTGCAGCGGTCCGTCAGTAAGTACAACAGTCCGTCAGTCAGCGCAGCAGTCCGTCAGTCAGTATAAAGCAGTCCGTCAGTCAGTGCAGCAGTCCGTCAGTCAGTACAACAGTCCGTCAGTCAGTGCAGCGGTCCGTCAGTAAGTACAACAGACCGTCAGTCATTGCAGCAGTCCGTCAGTCAGTATACAGCAGCCCGTCAGTCAGTACACAGCAGTCCGTCAGTCAGTGCAGCATTTCCGTCAGTCAGTATAAAGCAGTCCGTCAGTCAGTATACAGCAGCCCGTCAGTCAGTATACAGCAGTCCGTCAGTCAGTCAGTACATCAGTCCATTGGACAGTCCGTCAGTCTGTCAGTCAGTAGAGCAGTCCGTCAGTCAGTATATCAGTCCGTCAGTCAGTAGAGCAGTCCGTCAGACAGTGTAGCAGTAAGTCAGTCAGTCAGTACAGCAGTCCGTCAGTCAGTACAGCAGTCCATCAGTCAGTACAACAGTCCGTCAGTATACAGCAGTCCGTCAGTAAGTACATCAGTCCGTCAGTCAGTAGAGCAGTCCGTCAGTATGCAGCAGTCCGTCAGTATACAGCAGTCCGTCAGTGTACATCAGTCCGTCAGTGTACATCAGTCCGTCAGTCAGTACATCAGTTCGCGCCACGCAGCCGTTCCGCCCAGCAGCGTGTCGGGCGCACCAGCCGAGCCTTTGCCGGCCGCCGCTGACATGTGTAAAGACGATCACTCACGGGGGCACAAAGTCGATACTCAGTCGGCAACACGCGGCCGTTTTATTGTCCGCCGGCCGCGGGCGCCGCACAGCCCCACACCTCGTCCGAGTGGGCAGGCGCAAATAGGCGAGTGCAGCACCAATGGTTGACACAGGCAAGGTCAACAGCGGGTGGCAGAACACCCGAGAATGATCGTGAGAACGGAGCGGAACAATAGACGGCCGCTGGGATCAGCAGCGATCGCACTATTACAGGGCATAGGTATGAGCACCGGAGCGTAAAAAGCGGAGCGGGAAAGACACGCATCATCTACGCTCCAAACTGACCGTTGTTATGCGACTATCATGCTCACGCATTGAAATATACAGATCCATTCCGCTAAAAAGTAGTTACAAAAAAAAACTAACTTTATCATGCTTTCACGTGCATATCCCTCTCCAATGAAATTTCTAATTTTTATTAATGACAATGTTAATCAAAGCAAGTGGAAAGTGTGCAGCTAAAATGAAATGCGTGTTGTGGACATCCTGTGCAATTTCTAAATATTTTGCGAGCACAACAAACGAAATGTGGGGACTGGAGAGTGGAGCTGGAACCAGCTGAACCTGAAGGAACTGCACTGAGTGCAGAGGCGCGCGGAATGGCACGTGAGGTGCGGACGTGAGATGGCGTGGCTGACCGCTGGATGCGCGCCGCGCCGTTCTGAGGACGTGCTGACGCCTGTGGGGATGGGCCGACAACACTGTGTGATGTCGGCAGCGGCAGCCTCAAACCCAGAGCAGCGCGGCCTCCCGCTACAGGGTCGGTTTTTCAGTTTTCTGGTTTTTACAAAATCATTGGTTTTCAGCCTTACGCATACAATTTTCAAGGATTGAAAGGCTTTAATTCTTATTCAAAGTTCATATTTTTCACTTTTTAACTACTCAAAAAAATTCGGCTCAGAACAAAAAATGAAATAGGTACCGACTCGGTATGAAGCATGAACAAGCTTTATTGTCGTTGGTAGAAACCATCGAGAAGTAATGGTGAGCATGATATTCTGGACTCTGACCAATGGGAGCATATTTGCGCAGATATAAAAAATAGATATTCCAGGAACCTATCGCAGTCGCAAGCTGTGTGCCTGGAAGTTTTCCATCATTCTATTCGAGTCAGCATTTGCCATTTCGCAGAGAGAAAGAGGAACTAATTCAGTGCGTCATAAACTCTTAAACAATTCACAACATTGATCAGGAAAACCTTTTAACCTTCGCCCTGGTGGGGGGGGGCCATTTTGGCCCCCCCCTGTGGTTTTTCAGCGATAACTCAGAAACCACTTGAGTTAGCGCCCTGAAACTTTGTATAGCTGTTTATTCAACATTTTTACATCATGTCCTTTTTTGGGGGGTTCGGGTCAGGTCAGGTCAGGTCACAAGGTCACCAAAACTGACACCACCTCTAAAAAAGTTCAAAGCTCTCTCAAAGGCACAGCTTTTATCCGATCGATGTAAAATTTACAGTACTTGAAGATGTCACCCAGCTCTACAAAATGGCTATCTCGGATTTTTTATAAATGTGACCTAAGGTCAGGTCAGGTCATCGCTGCTCCCCATTATAAGTCAATGGGAGAATCGAAAAGTAGTTGTTTTTCAGCTAAATCGGGCGTGATTGTTCCTATATTTCGTTATTGAAGTGTCTTGGGTCAGCAAATCACAGCCCATGTGAAACCATTTGCTTGTGACCTCGCTGAGGTCACGCTAGGTCATCTCCCTGGTCACCAGAGGTCACCAGCGGTTTTTCTGCACTTACTTGTTATTGAATAGAGATAGAGACTCCATTCGACGTTTATCGTATTTGTCTCGTCAATGCGGATCGAATGATATGCAGCATGACCTATTTCGGTAAGGTCATGACCTTGACCTGAGGTCAAATTTTCAAAATGACCTTTCGAGGTCAAACTATATATCATTCGACGCGTCTCGACGAGCCAAGCACGATGGTGCATGAATCGTTTCTCTATTTTCTCGTGAATGCATGCTATAGTTAAAAACATTTTCAACGAAATTTGCCAAGTTGACCTTGCATGACCTCTGTAGGCCAAACCGTTGAGCTGAGGTCAAATCTGACGAACCTTGGCGAAAGAGCTTGAAAAGAGCTATCGATTGCTTTTTTCCGCGGCTCTCTAGCTCTTCTAGTTTCCGAGCTACAGCGGAATATGTCCGGCAACACCGAAAACACTGAAATTTGACCTATGATGACCTCTAGCGACCTCAATATTGACCTTAGCGAAAAAATGACCGAAATACTTTCGAACGTACTTGTTATGGGCTTTCGTTTGCTTTTTTCCGCGTCTTCCTAGCCCTCTTCGTTTTCGAGTTAGACGGGGGGGGTCATTTTGGCCCCCCCCCACCAGGGCGAAGGTGGCTCAGACCCACACCAGGGCGCGGGTTAACCCTGTTTACGTAGCTGCGTGTGAATGTTTACTCATGTCTTATTTTGTGACGTGCGGAAGTGAAAAGCCACACTTTTGAGTGGACCTTTTGTGAATAAATATCTATCTATATCTATATATCTAGAAAACGTTATTCTATGTTCGGAATTAAGACCTTCATGCCTCTGCTAATTAAATGATTAAATTGATTCTGACTACCACTTGATCAGCGATTTCGTGTACCATAAACTTTCGTGACCGCGCCATTGGAATTGCTAGCAATGGTAATTGTTAGAGTTAAAGTCAGTGATTTGCTCATAACCAAAGCTAATCAGGCTGTTTGGGCTCACTCGGCACTAAAATGAACGTTTATAACCGGTCGCTCAGTTCTGCGGATCCTAGGAACAGAAGTCTGTTGCGGCTGACTATGGATTATAGAATTTCGCAATGAACGATATATATTTAATCAATTAATACTCGTTTATGAATACTTCACGAAACATTATTGTTATGACTGGTTCCGCTCTTCCTACTTGTTTATGCCTCCTAATTCAGCATTGTGGCGCGTTGTTTCCCGGCATCTGGTCATTGCTATGCGCACAGCAGACGATCAAATTGAATTGCATATGAGGCAAACAGTTTGTAAAATGATTTGGCGTAGATAGTGACACATGATTTGAATGAAAATGCCTACGCGGACGGCATACTATCCAGCCTAAATCCGCTACCATATAGCGCGCACGGCGTCACCGAGCGCCGTGCGTCTGTGGAAGTTCAGCCGATTTAACTTCGAGGCCGAGGTGTCAGACATTGAGAAACTTGCAGCAACAAAGGTATTCGCTGAGCAGCTCTGCTTCCGCCTCGTACCCTTGTGTGGCGCAATGCTCAATCAATACTCAGCTTCCATTGTGGGGGGTGAATTGGGAGTGGATCGAGCACTGCGACCTATACTGCGCCGCAGTACCGGACTGCGCTGCGGGACAGTCTACCCCGCAGTGGCCGCTCCGCACAGTCGTTCCACGGAACAAATCGGTGCCAGAAACGTGCAGAAAATCAATCGTGTTTGGCGGCCGCAGCGGCCTCTTTGATGTCAGCCTTGAATGTTGATGTAATCCCCGCGACTATGTGTCATCAGCAGTTCCAGCGCCGTCCGCCAATCTGACATAACCGTGTTCGGACCACTTTCAGTCGACTATAATCTGTGTGATTTTAGCCGGCGATCCCATATCATTATCGTTCCATCAGGTCGTTATCAGTCAGAGTCAATATGCGCAGCTCCGCGCTACTGGTCACAATCACCGCGGCGGGTGTCATTTAATCCGTACAGCGCCGGTGCGTGCCGGTGGAGTTGGCAGCTCGCTGGGATGGGTGGCATAGTATATGCACTATGCAGTCCAAGCCAGGAGACTGAAGGAGGCCGACAGAGGCCGGCAGAGACCATTGGTAACCATAAATGACCACCAGAGATCATTGGAAGATATCTAAGTAAGATCCACAGAGACCACCAAAGACCATCAAAGACAATAGCAGACCTCGTAAGACCATCAGAGATCATGTGAGATCATCAGAGACCGTCGGGACTAGGCCACCAGAGACCGTCGCGTCGGAGCTATCCGTTATCGGCCACAGGCGGTCTGCCGTGCCGGTAATCCGCCCGTGCGGGCCCCGCGGCACTGTGGTCGGCGCGTGCCCGGGCTTAATTGATACCTCTGCCGGCGCGGCGGCCGGTAAACAGAGAGTGGGCCGCCGCGGCCCTCCTCCCGAGGTCAGGGGCTCCCGTCGGCCCGACCGGCTCCCGTCGGCAGCGGCGGGCTGTTTGTGCTACAGCTGTCGTCGCGGCCGGCGGCCCACCCCTACCATTATACCCGGTCATCATCTCGTAAAAGGCCGGCCGGTACTATCGAGCGGCCACCGACCGGGCACGGCCATCCCACCTCGGACGGACGGCGCCGGCCGCACGCGAGCCCCGCGGCCACGCAACGCACACCTCCACACACAATCGGTGTCAGTTGCAGATACTGGTGCGGACATAGACGCACGTAGGCACTGCCAGCTAGCCGAGATTACAGCCAGATGGGGTGTGACGGGTGCCTCTAAAAGCTGAATTAGTGCATAGTGGCCGAACGTCCCGCTAAATTGCTTCATTTCGATCCTTGGCGAATTTATTTATTTTAAAAAGGCCTCAATCGACTTTCGTTTTCATCTGTACGGTCTAAATCTGTCCACGTAAAAATAGGTGACACCGGTAAGCAGCTTTTGATTCCAAACTCCACAAGGAACTTCGGGCAAAACGTGACTTTCTAATTTCCTCCAAGAATGACTCGCTTTATAAGGAACATGACGTTTAACTTCAGAAGTTGGATATTCTAACATTACTAAATTCGATGCTAGTGGATTAGTAGCTGCGTCATGATTTTGTGACGTCAAGAAAGCCATAAATCAGACACTCGAATCAAAATGCTGGCAAAACAGCAACCATGTTTTTTTTCTCAATAATTTGGGTAATTAGGAACAGGGTCATGAATGGACGATGCTTTTTGAACATGGCTAAACTTCTTGAATGGTTTGGGCTTAATTGATTTTAACTGAACTATTGCGAAGTCTTTTCGTAGTGGGTGTCCAGAATAATTCTAAAATTGGCACACATTTGTTCTGTCTCTCTGCTCAATTTTGATAATTACTTTCAAGACGATCTGCAAAATCATATCTTCTAAAGCAAGTAAGTTAAGTTTCCGAAATGATGCCATCAGATGTTCCGCGTCAGACCAAGTGCACACCAGTGCCAAAGTTACTGTTCTTTAGTGGCTCCGCTCAGACAATGTTATCTCTTCCGAAATGTCAAGGACATAAAAGGAATTGGCTGAGAAGCACAATTGCTATTCCAGGATGATTGCATGAGATGATTTTGAGCATATGAAGGGAGCATGACTCAAAAGTTACGGAGCACAGTTCCTGATTACTTGGCAATAGATACCTATGCAAATGAAACAATTTTTTTAAACGGGCGATAGAAAAAACACGCTTCCACAACAAAATGTTTTAGTCACCCAACCGCGCTTATGCTGTACGATTGGTCTGGTTCCAGAACCACCGCTCTCGGCCCCTCCGGTCGAAGAAGGTGCGAGGTGCGTCTTTACCGGCCGCGGCGTAGCGAACACGAGTGTGACAGTGTCACCCCTGACGCCCGCGCGCCGGCAGCCGAGATGCTGGCTGGTATCTATCCGCAGAAAGGGCACCGGTACAGCGGCGGAACGGGGCGAGGTCTGGTCTGGTCTTTAGTGGCAGTGCATAGTGGGGTCTGGTCTGGTCTCTAGTGACAGTGCATAGCGGGGTCTGGTCTCTCACGGCGGTGCGGAACACTAGGGAGGCCTCTTCTGTAACAGTAGCGGGTGATAGTGGGTCCACAGCCGAGAGTACCTAAATGTCACTGAACTTCGAAGCTGAACATGGTTTGCTCTATTTTTATCTTACCAGCCGAAAAACTAGTTTGTTTAATGATTAAATCAGTCACCGTTAGAAGCCTCTCATTATTGCTTTCAGCAGTAAAGGTTAGTTGTGTTTCAAATGCGCTTGGTATGCAATTAGTGTAACTAATATGCTTGCAGTCTGCCCAAGCTTCCAGACGCCAGAGAAACGAAAATAATTAACAGCATTACCTGACTAAATCACACATTTGGCAACTTTATTACGGAGGATTCCGCGCTCCGAGCGGACTGAAGTCGGCCAGCGGGCTGTTGACAATTCAGTGCGTGGCGACTGAAACGCGAAGAACATTTCGAATGCAAATCCAATCACCGGGGAGCGATATGCCTAATGCCGCGAGTTCTGTGGGGGGGGGGGGGGGCGGACCAACTGCAGATGGGTGATGAAGAGGTTATACGAGAGGAACTAGAGCAGAAACGGCGACGGAACGCCAAGCAGGAAAAAAAATGGGTACGGAGGAAATACGAAACGAAAATAGATAGAAGCTCCTCAAAAAAGTAAAATTATTGTATTTCTATGCAACAAATGAACGTAATGCCTAAATGAAGCTTATGAAAAGCTGTGAATGCGTGTTCCATTTATAGCACATTCAGTGATTGTATCGCAGAGCAGGCTGGGTATGGCACGGCGCTGTACCGTAGTAGGTCACATGTTATTCTAGTCTAGCCCTGCGTTATCCCGATCATCTCTCATGATGACCATAGGGCGGGCGGTGGACTGCTTCAGTTCGGTCCGATGTGACCGATGTGACCGATGTGACCGTTGGTCTGGTGTCGGAGGATGACCGGACAGCGGCCATTCGCCGAGCTCCAAGTGCATTCGATGACCCTCGGTGAGGGGTCTGACACAATGTGGCGCTGATACGCGATGGCACGCGCAGCAGGAGGGCCGCTGGGCCCGGCGCCCGAGGGGTCCACTCCAGGGCGGCCGCTGCTTCCGGCCGCCCGGCGCGCGCGGCGCCGGGTCGATGGCGGACCGCCGCCGCCGCCACTGATGTCTCTCCTCTCAGTGTGCCGCGCACGAAAATCAGACGAGCTTTCTTTTCTTCCCTGGCGCGACCAGCTAAGTGTGCTGCAATCAGCAAACGCAGCTCGCCCGGCCGCCAACTACCTAATGAGTCGACTGGAGAGCAGCCAGCGCTCGGTCATCGCACAATCATGAATAAATTAGCCTCGTCCCGGCCGCTCGAGAGCGGTCACCGTGCCCCTCGAGGGAGGTCACCGTGCCGCTCTCAGGACCAGCGAGTGATCCACGGCTCAGGGCAGATCTGGGAGCGGGCTCTGTTCGATCGGTTGATGAACTGGGAGTGTGAGGGCTTCAGCCCTTTGAATTGTGAATTTATAGCCGATTTGATAATGACGTTAGCTTGTTTGAATAAGAAATAATTGCGGAAGCTGAGAAGAAAGGCATGCTAGCCACAGCATACAGCCACAAACAGTAAACACATCTCACAAAGCTAGAAAATAGGCTGTGCGTGGTAATGAATCTTATTTAGGCCAATCACTAAATCAGTGTGTTTAAAAAATTATCATGAGCATCTCCCAGCATCTTTACCATCTTCACGGCTAATGGTGAAGTGTTGTACACATAAGAAGCTTCCACGAAGTTTTCTGCCACCAGACTGTTCACATCGGTTTGCGTTTCTAGGAACTAAAAGCTGGAAACACGCAACTGCTAAGAAGAGTCTTGGTGACTTTTCAAATGGTTTCGAGGTTTTCCGCTGAGCGTGGCACTCAAGCAAAACTTCTAGATAATGTATGTGGAAGGGAAAAACTCCAATAAACTAGCTACACTTAGATGGCGGCATCTGGCGTCCCTCAGGCCCCGTCATATCCAGTGACACGCGGCGTCATGAAACCCACAAATCGTGACCTTATAACAGCGGCCGCGGGCCGGCTGTTGGACAGCACCTCGGCCACGGTTCATGAGACAAGTTTTAGGCTCGGTTCAGACCGACGGCCCGTGGACGAGATTCATGCGGCCTGTTGGCCTGGCGTCGGCGCCCAGCCGTGTCGCCACGGCGCAAACTTGCCCGCCGTCAATCTCCGGCCGTCTCCGGGGAGAGGTCTGGACACTGCGGGCCGTGACTCCGGAGAGGGGGCTGGACATTGCTGGCCGTGACTCCGGAGAGGGGGCTGGCCAGTGGCCACTCCGGCCCGTGAGCTATTCGGAGAGAGGGCTGGACTATCGGACACACTCCATTCCGTGACTCCAGTGACAGGACTGGACGGTTGGACATACTCCGGTTTGATATCTCCGATGAATGAGAGCAGTGGCAGGGTTGGCCACATTCCAATCACCAGGGAATGGAACTACCCAGTTAATGGAACGGTCCTTGAATCATTCGTCTATGGGATTCTGAACTAATGAGTCAGACGGAACGGCGACCTATGGCTTAGATGTGCTGCTTTGAATGCCTTGGGTGGCGTCTAAATCATCCTGAACTTACCTCGTCTGATCGCATGGCGCCTATAAAACAAAAAAAAAGTTTTTTGTCATTTAACGACAACTAGAGTATCGCAGCATAGTTGGAAACTATCCGTCGTCTCGGACGCCCGATGATCCTGCCAGCGGGGTCGGCCGGATCCCGACCGACCCGGCCCGCGGGGCCGGCCGAATCCCGACCGACCCGACCCGGGCCGCGGCACCCAGTAGCGCCGACCGACCCGGCCCGGCCCGGCCCGCGGCACCCAGCCGGCCGGACCACGACCGACCCGGCCCGGCCCGCGGCCGGCTGGACCCCGACCGACCCGGCCCGCGGCACCCGGCCGGACCCCGACCGACTCGGCCCGCGGCACCCGGTCGCGCGCCGCCGCCGGCGATGATTTGATCACGTGACCGTCCGGCCGTCCGCCGAGTGATTACGCCTGATCAGCTGCTGGCGAGCGGCATGATGGTCGGCCGATGAGGCCAATCATTGCCGTCCTGCCCTGATGAGCACCGCGCCAGATAAGAGTATACTGCGCCAGAGACGACTACATTCAGACCGAACGCTCCGGCGACAGGCATCATGAACGGGAGGGAAGGAAAGCGAGGGCTCGCTTATCTACAGGGCCGAGTATCTTTGCGCATACATGTGTCATTATAAATACCTGTGTAGAAAGAAATCGCCTAAAAACGTAGTAGTGCTGGGATATTTCCATTTTGCCGAGAATTTTACAAAATTTCACGATATAAATGCCGGGCGGATGTATGTACCTATCTCATATAGCTTCTGATGCTCCCTGCCTGTACTTCAAATAAAGATCAGTGAGAGTTGACCTAGCATTCTGTTATTATTTAAGTTCTTAATTATAACGTAGCCCTTAAGTGGCAGCTGCAATGTTGTCACCTGGTTCACTGTTTTGAAGGGTTTATTGAACAGGCACCAGGAGCGCACCTTCCATGCACACACAGCGCCGTGTGCTGGGCGGACTCGCCGGCGCGGCGCCACTGCCCGGCCTTGTCCGGCGGTCACGTTCACACCCTGATGACCTTGTTTGTACGCGCTGGACCGTCCGGATGACCGTAAATGCTTCGCTCGGCTGCAAGTTGCATAGTGTTTGCGTCGGCGGATCAATCCGGAATGCGGTCCGGCCCGGAGGTCCGGAGCCGCGGCCCATTACTAAACCATGTCCCGGCTGGCAGTGGACAGGTGTCGGCGCTCGCCGCACGCGCGCCGTCTCGGCCACCGGAGACGCGCGCACGCCGCACCGACCTTCCCAAACTCGACCCTGCATCAGGGGGGGGGGGGGGTGGCCGCCGACCGGGGAGGGGAGGGGAGGGGAGGGGAGGCGCGTGCCCGCCCGCAGCCCGCAGCCCGCCGGGGCCGGCGGCTCAACACACGGGGCTCCGACACGAACCGGGAGACTGCACGCAGCCAACACCGAACTGGACCCAGTCACGAGCCGGAAACCGGGCCACACCGGCAACGACGCCGAAAACAAATATACGAATGATTGTAAGTAGGTACTCGTAAAGGAGTGAATTTCCAATGGAAAGGAAGGCATTGAAAACTTGTTGCAGCTTCTATGAATCTTATTGTTTCTGACTTTCAAATTTAAACATTGCTGGCATTCATTTATTTATTTCCACCAAGGTGCTTTTGAAACAACGGACACGGCCATGAAAGAAGTTGAAAATTAAAATGGGCAAAATTGTATAAATAGCAGTAAGATAGAATTGCATAGTCCATTCCATTGACGAAGCGACTCTATTTCCACATCGCATTAGTAATTTTTCACGCTACCTTTCGGGCAAATGTAAACGCATTCTCGATGCTCTAATCGTCATTATCACTACTTTCCAGAAACATAAGCCATTTCATTTTGCAGCCAAGTATGTGCAATAAATGAGCGTAAAATGAAACATGGCCAGTTGCACGACTCATGACACCACTCCAGCATAAACAAAATGTGTCATAAGCCGCGGCGGCCGGCGCTGGCTGCCATGAACGAGGTAAACTTCCCTTCCGCAGTGGCCCCAGACCGTTCTAACGTCGCGGCCAGTCGACACGGGGTCATCAGCGCCCATCACGTCAATTGGTCTCCACCGGCCGGGTAAGACGATATCGGACAACAAACGGGCAACAGGTGCCTATCGGTGCCCCGCGAGCTGTATTTGGCTGGGGAGCCGCCGCTCGGGCAGGCAAATTGACACGGAGCGCTGCGCCAGGGGCTAATGGATGAGCCCGGCGACCCCGCTGCTGCCGACCCCCTCCTCTCCAGCGGACTGAAACTGGAGACGTCACGGCTCCGAGCGTCGAGGGCCCCCGATCACACGGCCAGAGAGGGCAGTAATGGCGGCAAGAGGCCGGAGAGAAATGTGAGAATGTGGACAGAGCCAGAGCGGGACGAGAAGAAACAATGGTCCGATGGCGTGAGAGGCGCCTTGGGTAAATGATAGGGTGTGGGTACTGGGTACACAGTAACGAATGTAAGAGATAGAAGCGTTCCACCGACAGCAATAACTGAACAAATGAATATCCTGGATGAGCCCATGAGAAACCAACCAAAATAGCTGGTTTGATACTTTGCATTCCTCGAACCAGCAGTTCTGGGAGTCGACCTTGACCTCGCTTCGGTTCACCGTGTATCACACCGTACCCAGTCCCCCGAGCCCAGTGAAGCGTTGACTACCTTCCCGATCGGGCGGCGGGGCCTGCTCCGTCCGAACAGGCCGGGCCGGGCCGCCGCCATCCCCGAGGACCATGAGTGTCGGCCGCTCGGCCGCGCCGCCATCCGAGCCGGCTGATGAAGTTTGCATAGAGTCTGCTCTCCGGCGACCCCGGGGGACGTCACAAGCCTGACGACGAGCTGCAATGTTTGTCGAGACATGATGAAAACGGCAACCGATCTGACATTGGGCTGCGGGAGAGAAGACCTGCACGGGATTCTTTGAACCAAAAGAGAACAAAGCGATGTTTTACCTTACGGCTTCCTATAGCGAGGGTCCGGATTCTATCGTCAATGGCGTCCGTTTAATTTGATAAGTTGATTGTGCTCTGCTCGGCGTACCGTGCAGCAATCAGCCGCCCGAAATAGCGGGGTCACCTGGCAGGGACATTCCGCGAGGCCCTCAACATCCGCCCACCGCCGCTCGTCAAAGCTTACCGATCTCGCCAATAACACCGTGCGGCTGCTGTGAGAGCGGCGCTCACGAGAGGGGGAAAGCCATAGAAAAGTGGGAGACCTGTGGGAGCTCAGCGGACTTCGTTATATTTCAACGAGTCGGGTCCAGTCGAGTCGGGCGACATTGGTTTCGGGTCGAGTCGGACCAGGTCTGTGTTGGATTGGGTCAGGTCGGCTCAGGTCGGGTCGGTGTTGGGGTCAGTCTGGTTTAGTTCGAGTCGAGTCGAAGTCTGGTCACAGTCTGGTCGGGATCATCAGTGTTGGGGTCAGGTCGGTTCCTGGTCTGGATCGGTTCCGCTCGAAGTCCGGTCGGGTGGCGGCCGTTCCGATCGGACCAGACGGCGATCGGCCGCCGCCGGCTCGCCGCCGCTATGATAGCCCGGACGTGATTCTTTGCCGGCCGGCCAGCGCCGTTTTGTCGAGGCGCCGTGCGCGCTCGGAATCGCCGATGACCGGTCTGGCGATGGCCGGCGGCTGCGGCCCTGTGTCACCCCAAGGACCGGCGCCCCGCTGACTAGTGGCCGCCGCCGCCCCGCGCGCGTGAGCCGACTGCTGAGAGCGCCCGGCGGAGACAGGAAAAAGTCGCGGCGACACTGCACGGGAGCGGGCCCGGTCCCGTCAGATTGCACTGCGGTAGTGGGTGCTAAAAGAGAACGGTGCATTAGTCTTTTATTTTGTTAGTTAATGAAAGTCAATTTGTAAGCTTTTAAGTCGGCTAAGATTCGTGAGATTGAGCAATCATAGCGATGGCGTGATTTGTGCAATTTATATTCTTCGGGACAGTGGACCTCTTCGTTTAAAGATTCATCAACCAACTTAGGGCCCTATCAGGCAATTTCTTTCCTTATTTTCCAGGCTGGTGTTTGTGGATAAACACGCTGCACGACCATAAGTGATGTCAGTAATACCGGGCCACTCGCCACTGAACAGAAACCCAATCAGCAATGTTAACGAACAGTCCGAGGACCGCGCGACGCGGTCAATATGGGCCCTGTGTCGCCGGCAGGAGCCAATAAACAGCCGCCACATATTAATGACGAGCCAATGCAAATCTACGCAACCAAATCGTGCCATAACCGGCTGAGAGTCGACAGCGGCCATCAATTTCGGCCGGTTGGCGGCAATGAATTTAACGAGCCACTGTGGTTACGGTGGGCCTAATTAAGCATGCGTTACTAATGAGGTTCAAGGGTGTCACTGACGACCAAACGATGACACCCGCCGGTAGTCGGGATTGGTGACAGATGGGGAACACCGTGACAGCCATCGTGACGTTTATCGTGATACCGTGACGGCCACGGCCACCTATAAACGCTGCATATCAAACCACCGGGCAGCACTCGAGCTGTTTTAGCTGCTGGGAAGCATGGTCGAACCAGTGAGGTGGCAAATGTAGTGCACATGTACCTACATACTGTTCCATGATGCATTGTTACATGTGCCGCAAACTAACTGGTGGCCAAGTACCGTCTGAATTATCGTCAGGTCTTTCCATGCCTCTGAATGGCTAATTTGGGTGCTGAATGCATGTGGAGCGATGGATTATTCGTAGACAGATCTATAAACCATGGTCGCACTTTCCAGCACGGGTCTGTTCCCGTTTGGTGGTTGGCTGATTCATCATATTTCAGTAAAATTGCATGACCAGGGGCCGTATTCACGTCGATCATTTTCGTAAGAATTTTCTTAAGTTTGACCTACTTCTTAAGTAAATTTTTTTAATCACGTGAACTCCGTTGATAAAAACTTAAGAAGTGTCGACGTGAATACCAAATTATACTTACGAAAGCAAATCGACTTACGAAGTCGACGTGAATACGGCCCCAGAAGCGCTTTGTATGGCCTAGAAATACGGACAACCTCCTTTGGTTTGCAAAGAATCGTGCTCCTTGGATTACCTTTCAAGCGCTATTGCTGATGACTTGAATCATGAATATTCGATTCAATCAAACGAAGCGAGTTATGTAGTTCTTACGACCGACTTAAGCCTTGAAACTATTCTCGAGCGCCAAACAATGTGCAATAACGTTACGTCAGACTGCAATGTAACTAACAAGTCACACTTGACGAAGTTCCGGGACACAGTTGATTCTCAGTTCCATGTACATAATACACGTAATAATGCAAACAAGTAAAACGCCTTTTGGGCGAAGAACGAGCGAGCGAGATAGTGAGCCCTGCACGTGCGGAAGGGCGAGAGGGTGCTTCCAACGGGCTTGCGCAAAGCACCCTTCTAACCGGTCGCTAGCGGTGTGCCAAATTTGAGCGCAATCGGCCCAGCCGTTCCTGAGATCTGGTAGCGGCATTCTGCACGTGCGCACGTGCAAACGGGGACCAAAATGACTTTTGCACGGCACCCTACTAACTGGTCCCCAACCGTGCACCAAATTTGAGCGCAATCGGCCCAGCTGTTCTCGAGATCTGGAAACGCCCCCTGCACGTGCGCACGTGCAGTAGCACCCTAACCGCAACACATGGGAATGCATTGCCTGGTGGGTGCCTACCTGTATGCCAAGTTTCAGCGAAATCGCCCCAGTAATTACCGAGTTATTAACCCGCGCCCCGCTGGGCTATTCAGCCATACGCGCCCTGCTGGGGGGGGGGGGCAGATTCTGCCCCCCTGTCTAACTTCCGAACCGATGGTCGTAGAAAGACGGGGAAAACGGCAATCGAAAGCTCTCAACAAGGCGGATCTAAAGAGCCCAAATTTTTTTGCTTAAATAGGTCAGAGGTCAGGTCAAGGTCAGGTCAAGGGTACAAAATGTAAGTTTGAACAGTATCGGCCTTGCACCGTAGTTGCCGGAGAATGGACTGAGACTGATTGCCAAAAACGCGTTTTTAGACTACCAAGACAATATTCGTGGCATACAATGTCATTCAAAGGTCAAGGTCAAGGTCAGGTCAGGTCAGGTCAGGTCACCAAAAACAAAATATACAAAAGGGCTTGTGCGACACATGTTTTATGGGTCATTTTACTCATAGAATTCAATAGGCACACTCAATAAGTGATATGGACCACCTCTGGATGAATTTCAGGTCGAGGTCAGGTCAAGGTCAGGTCAAGTGGGGTCAAATTTTGAAGTTGGTTTTTATGGCCTAAAAAGGTGTCTATCTGATGCAGTTTTTCACGGCGAATCGAATGGTGCTATTTTTGTTTCCGTACGATGTCTAGAACTTCCAAAAAAATCATTTTCAAAATTTGTGTGTGTCGTGACGTCATAAAATTTTGAATAACTCCCACATTTTTGAACCGATTCTTCTAAAAATTGGTATATAGGTGCACATAGACTACTTCTCTGACATATATTCCGGGATACACTCAAAATTTTGGATTTTATAATTATTTTCCCAGAAAAGTCAGTTTTTTGAAAAAATTTGGGCCAAAATCCAAAATTTTCAAAAAACCGAGATAGCCATGTGATAGACAAAGTAGAATCACGTATAACCTTTTTTGTTACGTCTTGATTCCTTCAAAAATGAAGATGTTAGCGGCGTTTGAAATGTTGCCGTTTTTGAGGCGAAAATGGCGAACATGACGTCACAAAAACGTCAATTTCTCAACAATTTTCCGACAGATTTCGCTCAAATTTTCAGGGAACGTGTCAAATTGATGTATGATAAGGTACTGAAAGTTTGACGTCGCTGGCATAACGCGTTTAGAAGTTATTGGCGAAAAACGGGAGGGGGGGCAGATTCTGCCCCCCCCCCAGCGGGGCGCGGGTTAAAATGGGAACAAATTTGGCACCTCTTATTGTTGTATTTTGCACGTGCACTGGGGATGACCTACATGCATCGAGAGTATCCTATTTTGGGTAGAAAGGATGCTGCTACCCTACAAAAATTACCGCAAGTCAATCGCCCAAGCGGCTGCTGAGATATGAGCCTCTCAAAATCACTACTTTTGCAAAACAGCTTGAACACCCTTGACTTTTCACGTGGCACGTGCCGCGACGGTCACTGAGATGTATCAAAAGTAGTCAATTACGGGGTAGAAGAGATGGGGCTACCCAACAAAAAAGACCGCAGGCCAATCGGTCCAGCGGTTGCTGAGATATAAGCCTCTCAAAAGCGTTACAGGCCGGGCCGGGCCGGGCCGCTCATACTGAGATTTTTCCGTTATATTGAAAAGACTCACTTCTCTCGCTGCGCTCGCTCGCTCGTAATAATACATTAAAATACACGGAGAACACCGGTATTCATCTGTCTACTTAGGACTCTGACTTCGCTGCAGCATTAACATTTTATGTCCCGGGAGAGCTGCAACTAAAGTCGTGAGAGCTGAAGTCGTGGTCCATGACAAGGATGAACACAAAAGTCGCAGCAAATGACGAAGAAGAGAGAATGAAGGCATGCGCGATATGTGCAAAAGGCGCGGTAAAGCAGTATTTTATGCTCCATCAATTCACCTTGCGA
Organism: Amphibalanus amphitrite; assembly: GCF_019059575.1. Taxonomy (NCBI): domain Eukaryota; kingdom Metazoa; phylum Arthropoda; class Thecostraca; order Balanomorpha; family Balanidae; genus Amphibalanus; species Amphibalanus amphitrite. The sequence continues at coordinate 366,790 of NW_024881907.1, read as the reverse complement.
GTGCGGCGTCACTACCTGCGGTCTCACAAAGCAGCAGGCGGACACTGGACCCCGCCCCGGTGTGACAGAGCAGCTGTGCACTCTATCCTAGACCCAGTGGAACAGAGCGGGCCCTGCCCCAGGGACTGTGATAATATACAGGGCGGCGGCGCACACTGGTCGGAAACGCCCTCACGAGAGGCCAAGGGCGATTCCGGAGTTTCGGATTATTTTTTATATAGATCGATTTGAAATTGATCAAATTATTATACTTAGACCAAAAAAACTAATCCGGGTGACCAAAAATAGCTGTAATCAGCCCCCGAAGATGGGGTATCCCAGAACTCGGAAACTGACGCGGAGCAAGAGGTTTCTTGAGCCGGATATTCAGAGTCTTATTGCTGATAGACACCAAATTGAAATCCCACATATTATGCATCAAAATGTTCGTTATGAAGTTGCCGACTGGTCAGTGCAAAATTTTTGGTATACTTTTTCCCTAACTAAGATGTACTATAGCTTTTTTATGAAGGCTCTCCTACAGTGATTCTGGAATATAACTGCAAAGTTTAGGTAAGGAAACAACAGGTAGTCCCATCTAGTTCCACTCTGATTTTTTGTGAGATGAAGTAGGATTTAAATTTACACCAGGGCAACATAAAAGCTAACTGCGCATATTTGCGCAAAATTTGCAGGAGCCCCTCTTCCTACCCAACTACCGCCCGCCCCGCCCCAGTTTCGGCTCGGCCGCCGCGCCCGGCTTACGCTGACCTGTGTGGCCTGCACGCATCCATGCGTAGTTGACTGGTCATTAAAAACAGATGCGCTTGAGTTTATGAATTTTGTGAAAAGCGCGTTTTATGTATGCATTTATGTATGTATTGACATCAAAAGCCTTCCACATATTGCGTGGCGATTACGGCTTGCATTTAGAGAGCCTTGCTATTGACAACCATCACTCGGCTGAAGAAAGTGGAAATTGAAACCTTCGTGAATATAAGACGCTGGAAATATAGGACACCTGTCACTGGCGTCAGGTTACCTTGGGCCGTCTTTTTCCATTAGATCACAATTCCGGTATTTAACCCTGGCCGGACCGATTGGTTTTCTACATTGACCGGGGAGGGTTGGTACAATTCCCTCGCCGTTTCGCCTCTAATTGAGCTAGAGCCTCGCGGAAAAAACAAGCTTGTGTGCCGTTATAAGACGCAAAAATTAGGTACTACCCGATTTTAAGGTCTTAGGTCAGCCAGTGACCTCTTAGGTCAGGTAAGTGCCACAAGGCACGGGCTCGGTTTTAGGTTAATTACTTTGCCAGAAATGGTCGCACTGCCGCGATTTTGGCATAATCGTGTTTGTCTAGCTCAGGCGCGTTGAATGCTATACTTGGTGTTCGGGTGAAGTTAGCTTAACCCTCGCCAGCACAGGCCATTTTGCGTCCTTCGACGGCACAAGGGGGGGGGGGGTTGGTACGACCCCCCCCCCCCCTCGCGTTTGCCCCCTGATCGAGCTAGAGCCTCGCGGAAAAAAACGAGCGTGTTGCCCGTCACGAGAGGAAGCCGATGATACCCAATTTTAAGGTCCTAGGTCATCGGGTGACCTTCCAGGTCAGGTCAATGACCCGAAAACCGGGGAAATCGGGACCTGTTAGAAAGTCGTAAATTGTGGCTGCTATGTGGTTTTCCGGGGTGCTGATCACGATTATCGTATTAGTTTTGATCTGAGATGATGTCTTTAAGCATTTAGACCAGGTCGGGTCAGGTCAGGTCAGGTCAACCGGTAGGGGTTGTGACGGGTATTCGTAATACGTGTCAACCGCCTCTGCAGACAGCTTCGTAACATGTTACGAAAGCGCCAAAACTACTTCGTAAATGTTCAAATGGTTGCTAAATTAGAATTCAGCTCCAAAAACTAGCCTAGAAACATGTAAAACTCGAAAAAGTGAATCGAGGTCACCCGAGGTCACCATAGGTCAATGACCTGACCTGACCTTCAGGTGACCTTGACACCTATCCTAATGTATGGGAGCAACATCAAATCACATGTTTGAACGTTTGAAACCACAAAAAGCTTGCAAACGCGCGGCTAATGCGAGCCGACATACGCTGAATCGCGATTTCGGCCAAACATGGTCACGGAAAAGAGGTCACAGGTCAAAGGTCATTGGGGTCAGGGTCATGAAATTTTCAGGGTAGGTGTAAAATTGATCAATGCGAGGGTACTGAAAGTTTCGTCGTGATCGGCCGCTTTTTACGCGAGTTATTCGCGAAAAACCTTAGGGGGGTTGCATCAACCCCCCTGTGCCGGCGAGGGTTAAGGTGTTAACCTCGGGTCAAGGTCAGGTCGGAGCCCCTCAGGTCACGAAAATGGTTGAAGGAGGTCATATCGCATATCATTCGATTCGGCAGGTCTTCCTGAGTCCAATGGTGGGTTTCTCGACTCCCTAGCTCCATCTGATCAGGAGTTATTGACGAAAAACTTACATGGCCTTAGTGACGTCATAAATGACGTCACGCAAAGTCAACAATGCTAAAGTCAAGCACTGGACCTTGCAAGGAGTGCATGAAACCATTCCCGGTGCCCGAATAGCAGCTCCCAATTTCCCTTGTTGACTTAAAGTGGTGCTAGATCCTGTATTATACTCAATTATGACGTCATAACTTAACAGATTCACGTCATATATTTATTGCTTGACATCCAAATGATAGCTTACATATGACAGAGAAGGTATGCAAAGTTTCATTAAGTTTGCTTCACTAGTTGTGGAATAACAAGCAAAAAACTTTTGCAGAAAGGCCGCTGGCCTCTCGCTGGAGCGTTTCCGACCAGTGTGCGGCGGGCCCCGTGCTGCCGTGGCCCAGTGTCGTGCCGAGTCGCGGAGGTTCCGGGTCCGGCGGCACGCAGCGCCGCTGGCGATGGAGGCCCCGCACGGAATGGTCGATACGGAAACACCCCGCTCACTGCACAGTGCACAGGGTGACAGTCTAACCGATACTGAAACACCCTCGCAGTGCGCTGGACCCACCAAACTGAAACACCCCGGTCACCGCACTGGACAGTGGCGACCCGATTTTGCACCAATCGGGACGTAGTATTGTAGCGGTCAGCATCGCACGCATCTGAGAGCGGCTCCCCTCCCCAGCGCGATATACGGGAATAATGTGGTGTTGATGGCTTGCAGATATGGGATGGGATAGATGGAGAGAGAGAGAGAGAGAGAGAGAGAGAGAGAGAGAGAGAGAGAGAGAGAGAGAGAGAGAGAGAGAGAGAGAGAGAGAGAGAGAGAGAGAGAGAGAGAGAGAGAGAGAGAGAGAGAGAGAGAGAGAGAGAGAGAGAGAGAGAGAGACCAAAGACAGACAGCCACTCACCTATTGGACAATCACGCAAGACCTATTCGATAATAAGGAAACTACCTAAGTTCTTACACAAGAAATAGTGCTCCTGCAAAAGTAGGATCCAAAGTTTCGCTGCACCCCCCTCACTTTTTGTCATGTTTCCCCGTCAATGCGCTACCATGGCCGCGCGTTCCATCTGAAAGGCCGCCACTCAGGCAGATTCCATTCGGTTATGATGTGATCAGGATCTTTGGGAGGGCAATCACGCCCAGTCTGTGGGCCAGAAAATCCAATATTGAACATCGCGGGTCGTTGTATTATCTTTGATGATACCGTATTCTTGCATGCAACTTTGTTGAGTCGGAAAATAGTTAGCTTATTGTCTAACTAAGCGCCCAGCTCAGTGCATTCGTTTGCGAAACTTTATCAAACCGACGCAGTTGACGTGCCCACATTCCATCAACAAATAAAATCCCATAAATAAGAAGCCGTTGATCCATACAACGCAAGCACCACTGTCATTCCGAATCCATCCTGTTTGGTTGAGAAGATGGTCCCAGTGATGACCCCGACCCCGACCGGAGCTCACCCCTCCCCGTCCCCTGCCCCGTCCCCGTCCCGTCCCGTCCCCTGCGGGCGCCGCGCCAAACAATCGGCACAGCTTCCCACCTCATACCGCGGGCATTATGGATATCAGACGGACCGGCGGCCGCCGCGCGCATCACCAATGGAGAGCGGCCACAGCCGGGCACGAGACAGGCCTGGTAACACAGTCCGGAGCCCAACTAGCTGATCTGACCGGTCTCGCTGTTTGATGCTATTACAAATCTGATATCTGATATTGTTGTGTTGACGTTCACAGCGAATTCCCCATGCACCAGCGGATAACAGCAAGCTCGTGGCATCAGTTTTTACAAAAACGATGCGAGCATAATAAGTTGGTTTATGTACATATTGCATTTCCAGTTTTACTGAGATTTCGTGCAACCGGGCACGCACTTACGTTACGATACGCCTCGAATTTGGATGACTGCTATACCACCCGTATCATTTGAGCGCCATAGGCAAAAAGTCAAAAAAAAAAAAACATAACGACATCAGGTTCTGCACGCATGCAGCGGTGAGTCGAATGCGAGTGCACAGGAGCACGAATGTACCTTCCTACTGGAAGCTACAAACGCCGGGTCGCGCCCGCAATGCGTAGCCAAAGAACGCATTTACACCCATGGATATTGCGTGCTACATTGCAATATAGGCGACGTAATTTCTGTGATTGCCTTAGGTACGGTATTTGCGGTGAACAAAACGAAATAAGCCGACGACTACTAAAGGAAGATGCACATAGCTTTCCAGTTATTATACACTTCCAGCAATTTTACTATTCAATACTCACAGCAGAAAAAAAAAGAAAATTGTGCCCGGATAGGGTATGATGCATCTCTAGAACTCACATTCGTTGTGACGTGAATCGTTGGCAGTGCACTTGTGACGTGTGCTGTGGCAGCTAGGAACATTTGTGTCGCAGCATCGAATGATTTCGGTGACTTTGGAACTGTCTGATGCGTCTGACCATTGATGGTTCGTCGCTGTTGTCGAGTGTAGCCGATAATGAGAGGCCTTGATGAATACGGTCTAATGAGTTAAAATAGAAAAGGTAGGAACAAAAGGCATGGAAAGATAGATTCAGACATTTTTAATTCAAATGTGAATAGTTAGCTGGTCGAATCGATAAATTGGTTACAGAGTGTCCGGAAATTATTTGCCCCTCCATCAGCTTGCCGCCATAATTAATAAACAAAGAGTCACCGGGTCATGGTTTATTACGGAGCGAGCGAAGCGAGCGGAGTCTCATACTGAATTAAGGGAAAATCCTGAGTATGAGCGGCCGGCCGGCCGGCCGGCCGTGGGGACGCTCTTCAAAAGCTAATATCTTAGGAACGGGACATCCGATTGACAAGCGGTCTTCTTTCCTGAATGTCACTTGGACGTAAAAGTTCTGTGGTGTGATGGCCACCATGCTTTCTTGCCAACCACCGCACGTGGCGCGTGGTAAAGTTGGACATTTTTTAAGAACCCCCAAAATTGCAACCTCAATAACGGCACAACGGTTGGGCCGATTGAATTGAAACTCGGTACACAGTTAGGTCTCCATCAGATAATTCATCTGCATGTGTTAACCCGCGCCCCACTGGGGTCTGTGTATAACACGCCCTACTGGGGGGGGGGGGGGGCTATTCATAGCCCCCCCTCCTAACTCCGAAACTACTAGGCCGATCGTCAAAATTCAAACGGCGTCTGATAGCCCCGGAAAAACTGTCGAGCGAAACCTAATTTCATTGACCTCGAGGTCACCGATGACGTCACAGGTCAGGTCAAAGTAAAAATTATTAGCACTTTGGCTTGTTCACATTTTGGGCTCTGGCCGCCGTCTTACAAGTCAGATCAGGCTCATTTTTGGTTTCCACACTCGTGAACAGATGCTCTAGATACCTTGAGGGTACCAAACTTGTACTTTGATTTTCAGGTCAGGGTCAGGTCATCACAGGTCACGAAAATATTATATCATGCGTCGGTCACGTGACACATGTTTTATGGTCCATTTAGGCCATATATTTCGAATTTGATGTCGTCTGTGTCATTCAAGGTCATTTTGAGTCGAAATTAGCTTAGGTCAGGTCACTTTCAGGTCAAAAAAGGTCAAATTTTGAAGTTGAAATTTTTCAACAAAAAAGGTGTCTATTGGATGCAGTTTGAGCTCAGGAACACGATGGTGCCATTTATATTGGTGTACGATGCCAAATACGTACTGAAAAATTGATTTGAAAAATTAATAATTGTGAATTTTTTGCAATAATGCGTATAACTTGGCCATTTTTTAAGATATTTAGCTAAAACTTGCTAGAGTTAGTCATAATCATGCGTTCTGTCACATATATTCCGGTTTTTTCGAAAAGTCAAAAACTTTTTGAAAAAAATATAAAAATATAAATTTTGAATATTATTATATAAAATTTTCAAAATTTTCAAACTTTTGAAAATCCGAGATAGCAGTTTGATAGCGCGGTCAATTCTCAGTCCTTTCATGCAAAGAAATTGGATCTAGCTTAAAAACTGAGCTCTTGGGAGCGATTGCCGTGGTTCAATGTTTTGCGTCGAAATCGGACGAACATGACGTCACTCTGACGTCATTTCCGGCCGACCTATGGTAGCTACGAAGTTTAAATTTTGACACAAGGTGTCAAATTGATGCAGCCGAAGGTACTGAAAGTTTGGCGTCGATTCGTCAAGCGGTTTGGAAGTTATTGCAGAAAAACGGGAGGGGGGGCTATAAATAGCCCCCCCCCCCAGTGGGGCGCGGGTTAAGGTTGGGGTGCTACAGCACGTGCGCACGTGCAGGGGGCGCTCCCAGATCTCGAGAACGGCTGGGCCGATTGCGCTCAAATTTGGTACACGGTTGAGGACCAGTTAGTAGGGTGCCGTGCAAAAGTCAGTTTGGACCCCGCTTGCACGTGCGCACGTGCAGTGTGCCGCTTCCAGATCTCGAGAACGGCTAGGCCGATTGCGCTGAAATTTGGCACATCGCTAAAGACCGGTTAGTAGGGTGCAGTGCACAAGTTAGTTGGAGGTACCCCCTCGCAATTTCGCACGTGCAAGGCCCATCCTCTCGCTCGCTCCGTTGGTCGCCCAAAAGGCGTTTTACTGGTGTACCGATTTATCATCTGCCCTGTCCCACCCATTCCCTCATCCGCTTTGGCATTCCATTGATCAAGGTGTCCAGAGTATCCGCGCTGATGTTCAATCACACCTTTCTCAGGTTCCCCTGAAGTCCGTTTTCTGTGGGAGCTGGTTCAATCTTGCTGAGCTCCTCCTTCATGATTCCCCATATGTTTTCGATTGGGATACTTCAGCTCGATGACGCTTTGTCAAAGAGTTTCTTTCGTCATAGCAGACACCACGTTCAGGTGCGAGTTACGCCTGCCAAACACTGGCCCCTGGTGCCTCGCAAGTGTCAAGGTTAGGTGACCGGGTTAGGTCATGTGACTAACGGCCCTGTGGATAGCTTGAGGCACGGTCAACAGTTTCAACAGTTCTTAACCCTATTCCTGGCGGGGGGGGCCTCAGGAGCCCCCCCTGAGGTTTTTTGGTTATATCTTCCAAACGCGTTGAGCTAGGAAGCTCAAATTTTCTGACTTTTCCTAAAAGGCTTCTACGCAACATGTCTGAAAATTTTGAGTTGATCTGACCTCAGGTCAGGTCACCAGAGGCGGTTTGGTGACGCTACCTCAGAAAAGTTTGCAATCACGCCAGAGCTAGAGTTTTTGACCGATCAATTTCTTCTCTTCAGGGTTTAGTTAGGGTACCAGTATGTGCAATTTGTATATCTCGGAATTTTGATATCGGTGACCTAAGGTCAGGTCAATTTCGCGACCTCCCCATTATAAGTCAATGGGGGAAAAATCAACTCCCTGTTTTTACCACTAAAACGGGTCGGAATGGCCCCATATACCATACATGACTTCATATACGATCAACCTTCACTACCTTGAGGTCTGTTTTGCTGTTGGGCAGCTGTGAGGTCATGTGACGTCATCAAAGGTCACCAAAGGTTTTTGGCCAATAACTCCGTACAGGAACAAGATACAGACGCGTGGATGGTCTCATTAAGTTCAGCTCGTCAAGACGCATCGAATGATATACATGATGACCTCGAGGTCACGTGACCTGAGGTCAACCTTTGACCTTGACCTTTCGAGGTCAACATATATATCATTCGATGCGGATTGACGAGAGGATCACGATGATGCCCTTAGTTTGTTCCTATCTTGACTAATTCGAAAGTTATTCGAGAAAAACTCTCTCCATATCTAGTGCCGCCATTTTGACTTTTTCGACCCCTGTGACGTCATCTTTGACCTGGCCTGAAAATGACCTTAGTAAAAATTGTAGATCTTGGCCGTGCGTATCCGATGCCGTTTACCGCTTGTCGCTATCTTGCTTCGTTCTCGAGATCTCAGGGGGGGGGGGGCCGAATCGGCCCCCCCCCCCCGCCAGTTTCTTGTCCCGGCGGCGTATTCGCCAATTGTATTACACGAATCGGCTCATCAACTAGCGACATCTCTAGTGCGACGTCATAGCCATCCGCCGCGACGATGCATGCATTGAGGCTAGATTTGAGTTGAGAGTTTTTTGGCAATTGTATATGGCTATAAGACATGGACGTGTCGCCGTAGCCGAGTGGTTAGGGTCTCGGTGTGATGGATGAAAGGTCGGTGGATCGATTCTTGCTTTAGCGGTTCTTTTCGGTCGTAGAAGTCGGTCGTAGACGCGCATTTTTGGCCCCTACGTTCGCACGCCAATATCGTACGCCCAATAAATCTCTGACAAGTATTCATCTGATTAAGGAATAAGTTGCAAAAGAACTGCAGTTGCAGTCTATACCTGAACTACCAATTTTGTTACGGCACTGTCGATATTCGTCAAAGTCGGAAGAGCTATTATGAAACACACTCGAATGACAACGGATTCCTGTATTATTTCATCGATCAGATAAGATATGTATAGAGATAAATTAATGACAGCCCGCCGTGAGCATGCAACTTAACAACCAGTCCCAAGTTATCTTCATAAACGTCTAATATAAATCTTTTTGACTTTAACTAGATTCCAAGTAAGGGGACTTAGGTATCCCCCTGGCGGCTGAAATGTAAAAGTTATAGTTAGGGCATAGCTCCTATAGATGACGCTCTGACGGCTGGAAACTGATAAATCTCGTCCCGTGATTACGCTAACAGTAACAGCTATGCCGAACTTTTTTTGTGCGTGGTAATTCTTACACGAAAAACTATCTAATAGCCTGCTAACCAGCGTGCGATTTTTACTTTTCATCTTAGCTTTCGCTACTTTTAGGTACTTTACCTTGCCAAGTGCCCACCTACTTTCAAAAGGTCAGCGCCGCCCCTGTCAATGCTGCGTGCTATCACCCATTGGCAGTGAAAATATTGATCAATGAATGGCCATCGCCCAGCACCATTTGTCTTTCCATTGGCTACGTTCGCATAGTATGCACTATGCATTAGTGATGTCAATCACAGAAAATCAGAACACCGCTACCAAACCAAATACAAACAAAGACCATTGGACCTACCGAAACCGAACCAATCGGTTGGGCTGCAAATATCTATCTTATGCAACATATTCATTAGAAGAATGCCTACGTCTGATTTCTTAGGTGCACGCCGTTGCAAATGTATAAAAACGCTCAATGACTTATGACAGATGACACGAAAAACGAAATCGCCGAGTGGATTCGAACCACCTACCTCTGAATCACCAGTCCGATACTCTAAACACTTCGCCACGGCGACAATATATGTCAGGTAGCTTAAATATCGTTAAAGTAAAACCTAGCTTCAAAAGACGCCACCAAGGGCGAGGACCAAAACTATGACGCCACGCTGACGTCACTCAAGAGGCACGCTATTGGTCTGCCGATTCGTGTAATACAATTGGCGAATACGCGTCCCGGCGGAGCCCGCCAGGAATAGGGTTAAAGCGCACGGTGGATTATAGCTAAATGAACAGAGGGCAAATAAATTCTGGACACCCTGTACGTTGTGAGAATATGAGTTTTGTGCAATAATTGTATGTCTTAAAATATTTCCAGCTCAGTTATGCGGCATTGTAGCCTACAAAGGGAATGTTTTCTGACGGCGATGATGAGCAAATAAGCACTCGTAAACACATAAATCTTCATCACACGAGCAATAAATAATGGGTCATTGATTCACGTGTCGATGACTACAGAAAAATTTGTAAGGAGATTCTAACGTTATGCGTTTCTAAATTAACAGCGTTGAGTAAAGGCGTTCGCAGGTGGCCAAAACATGTCCTCTCGAACTTTTTGGCAAGTGTCTGTGCGTTGGTACCTTATGGGTACCAACGCTAATGGCAGCGTTCCAGAGACGGCAGAGCCATCCGACATTACTATGGAAAGGAATTTTCGCAGTTCTGCGCAGGACCATTTATGAAAGTCACGTTTCGCCACCGTCTGAAAGTCATTTCAAGGGCGCAAGTAACATCTCAACATTGCCAGTGCAGTGGAAAATGCGAGTGCCGGGCGGAAGGCGATTTTTCGTCTCATTAGTCGTTTGATTCATGTGCGCGGTCCGGCTCTGCCGCGCTCTATGGCGCTGTGCAGTGAGCACAGACTATGGACCCGGTCTTTGGGCAGGAGCAGTAGCGCTCCAGCAACTTTTCACTGATTGAACCATTGTTCGATCCCATAACAGAACAAATGAAATTATTTGCCTTGAATGATATTTTATTGTTCTTGGTTTCAAAATGGAATGCCCGTTTTATAACTTTCGATGTGCAATGAAATGGACTGAGGCGCCTGCATTCCATGAAATCAAATAACAGCGTCATAGTAAAACGGGCATTCTGGAAAAGTTCCCCAAATGCAAGATGGTTTAAATAAATTCAACCCGTTAATTGCGTCGTTAAAGGGATCTTCCATGGCATTGGTGGGACGCTTTTATGCTTATCTCGACTTTCAGCACATCATTGGCATTTAATGGACGTAAATCATCATTTCGTGCGGGCCCGTCTCAAATTGACGCAGGGGATCGTGCCGTTTAAGTCGGCAAACTAAGGCGTTTGACGGCTCATAATAGCGGCGTCGCTGGGACGGCTGGCTGGGGGTGGTATTTGGTGGGCGCGGCGCGCGCGGTTCCAGGAATGGCTCGGGGAGAGGGCTGGCAGGCGGCGGAAGCAGCCACTCGGCGCCATGGCCGGTCCATAGAGGGTGGCCGCCCACCGGACACGACGACACAATGGTGCCAGCGCGCCCCGGCTGTCAAACCGACCCCGGCCAGATGGACCCGGCGCGAGCAGCACCGGCATTTTGCACCGCATTAGCCCCCGGCGGCGCGGGTGGTCAGCTCGATCCCCGTGTTTCAACGGACGGTGGGCGCAAAATTCCTCTTTTACTTGGTCTCTTGTCAACTTAGGAGTAACCTCTTACCTCCGTCGAAAAGGAAATCATTTTTGATTGATAGCGTGAGCCAATGAGGCAGGCGTATTTCTTTGACATCAATGTTTACAATTGCGGATTAAATAAACCTTCGTTATAGGTAGGTACACATTTCATCCATCATAGACCACTATATACCATATATAGTGGTATATAGTGGTCTATGCATCCACTTATGCACAGAAAACAGCTTTGTCCTCTTCTGCAGCTTTTTAGCTTTATGCACGTTAGGTTTTTGAAACGAGCATTCCGTTTCATTATTATGCGCGTTAATGTATCCAATATGATTTTCAAGTAATGGAACTCGTCCATTATCTCAACCGTTAGTTTAGGTATACCTAAATCTACAGTCGAAGAACAATGCATGAATTGGAGTCTGTTATACAAACAGGTGCTTAGGAGGAGACTATACCCATTTTCGAAGAAAAAGTTCTAATTAAGCAAAATTTAGCACCTATTTCGGTCACCTTTACCTGCCTAGTGTCCTGCCTACACTGCACAAAGGCGGTATCTAAAAAGATAAAATTCCAAGTAAAGATATGCCTACAAAAATTACACCTTAGGGCAGAGAAAGCGAATACATGGAAAAATATGCTTTTTGATTATTTACTAAAATGTGTGCCAGTTAGAACGGTCACTCGTTTCAAGGATGGGAGGTGCCACCACTTGTCGACAGTTTAATCAGCTCCCAGGACTTACGAAGTCCCTCCCCATCAGCTTTGTCCCCGGCACGGAAGGGAGTTTCGGTGCATCAATATTGCAGCAGGCTGGTTCCACCCGAGGCAGCCATATCGGCCCTGATCACGTACCGGTTGGAGTGCATGGAAAATGCATACGTCTTATTTAGTCATTTCGCGAATAACTCGTCCGAAATCAGATTAGCCCAGTGGCGGGGATGACCGACTGCAGCCCTTCGGCAGTGGATAGCATCAATCAATAAACTTAATAGCGGACTCTTCTTCCATCAACGTCAATGTCAAATCGACGAGCCGTCGTAAACTTAGATTTGATTTAGAACTTCGGCGCCCAATAGCCCCGATAGCAAACTTGCAGCCGGACGCCGACCAGCGCCAGTGATCCTACCCCGGCACAAAACTGCCCCGGACTCCCGTGTTCCGCTTCCACAAACTGCCGTCTGTATCTGTCGTGACAGAGACACCCTCACGCGCGTCCTGTCCGCCCCTCCGCCGCGGCGCCGGGCCGCCACCTACCTGGGTGTTGTTCCAGGTGACGTGCAGCCGCACGCTGGGCAGCACGTCTCTGGCCTTGTTGACGTGTTTGACGGCCAGCTCCACGGCGTGCATGACGCCCCGTCCGAGCTCGCCGGGGTCGTTTCCGTCGCTGCTGACGCCCAGCTCGCCGGCCGTCATAGGGAAGAAGCCGGCGATATGGATGTCCTCCTTGCCGTCCCTGCTGCTGGCAGCGGCCGCCGCGGCCAGCAGCAGCAGCAGCGGCAGCGGGCCGCCCAGACGCACCGCCATGCCGGCCGGTCAGGTCAGGTCACAGGTCAGCCGCGCGTGCCGCCATCCCCGGCCCGGTCTGTGACACACACTGGCCGGCCAGGGGCGCTCGGCCGACCGAGCTTCCAGCGACCGCCGCAGCGAGGCGCCACCGCAGCGGCCATAATTCAGACGCCGAAAGGCCGAGAATCAATAGCTTCGGGTCTTGGTGTAACCCAGAAATGAATTGAGTCAAGTGCGGGTGATTAGGTCACAGAGTCGGCGGCGCCGCCAGCGGACGGGTGAATGATGCCGGTGTCGCACCGCACTGATACAGTCATTTGGAGCTGGTCGAGCGGCGCGCGACCGGTCCGGGCGCTGCGCCGCAGCCTCTCCGTGGGTCTCCAGGTGACGGGGGTGTCCCGCCGTTCATCACAGTCCCGCTGAGGACAGCACGAGCCAGTTCACGGTCGGGTGTGGCGTGTCGCTCAGAGTGCACGGAGGGGTGGCTGCCTAATGGATCATATAGTGTGACTACCTGGTGTGCTGCAGATCTCTCGAAACTCCCGGCAGATGCTGCTACCACTCCTGGCTGATCGGGTGACGGCGTTAACCCGCGAGTTGCTGGGGGGGGGGCGTTAAACGCCCCCACTTTTTTCGCCGGGCCATAGCATAAAAACGGCGCGCCGCAGGCGCGCCAAATTTTGGGTACCTGTAGGGAATTGATTGAAGTTTATTGTAACAAAGTTTCAAAAAAATCGGTCGGAAAATTTTTGAGATATCGAGGTTTTAGTGACGTCATGATTTCTGAGTTTTCGACCAAAAACGGCATATGTTCAAAAAATCATATAAAATCACAGAATAGACATACAGACATGCCGTAAACGCCATTAGACTGCCAATACCATGATCAATCAAATGGCTATCTTCGATTATTGATTATCGTTCAGCATTTTCCAAAATCTTGAACTGAATCTTGGCAATTTTTCGTGACTACTTCACGACCATGATACATGAATTTCTTAAATTGAACTTTTTGAGTCAAACACGTACACATATGATAAAATGAATGTCACCATCGTGTTCTACGCCTCAAATTACCTATAAAACATGTGTCACAGGCTGCGAATATCAGTTTTGATTTTCGGGGATATGTGCCTACCCGGTTGACCTGACCTTGACCCTGACCTATGCTTGACTGACCCCTATATGGAGCTGACACTCTTGTAGGCCTTATAAGATGGATTGTGCACCGTTTTGACAGAGTTTATGGCGAGAGGCGCCCATTGCGAAGTCCTGAAGTCCATGCTACTGAAAGTCCGATTTCAGGTGTTTGACCTGACCTTGACCCGACCTGTGACCTCAAAATTCAACTTTAAAGTATTCATCTGAAGCGTCTCGTCGCGCTCTTTCGTTTGCCGCCTCGTGCGTTTCGCTGCGCCTATTGGTTCTCGAGTTATCGGCTGGGGGCGTTTAACGCCCCCCCCCCCCCCCCAGCAAACGGTGGGTGGCGAAATACCCCAGCAACTGCCGGGTTAATCAATGTTACCTGATATTACCAGTGTCTCATTCAACTTATTGGTTTGCATCGTTGCATCATTGAGGTATAGGCGTCATTAAAATCGCTAGCGTGAATATATTGAAGTTATAACGTCTGGGCGAAGCATCCTTATGGCAACGACACAAAGTTGTCTTACATCTATTGAGCGTTTAGTTCGTGCAACTTAAGCAGGCTGAGGGGCAATAAACGATGAAACCATCAATTTATTTCGACAAGAAATACAACAGCTTCTTCTCTTTTTGTAACATAAACTGGAAAGGAGGGAAGGACCTATTGACTAATCATTGGCGCTTAAAGTCATTACTGTACACCACCACAGTGAAGCGACCGCGACGTCTCAGAAAGTTTTAGGATGCCATTAAAACAAGTCAGGAACTTCATCAGCAGTTCATCAGCGCGGTGTCGCCGCCGCAGACGACAGGGACTCTGTCGTCTTTGAGGTAGCTAACGTGGCGAGCTGAAGACGTGAGCGGGCGCCCCCGGACGGCGGCGGCTGAAGTGGGCAGCTCTCCCGCCGCAGATAACCCTGCCCACATTAGGCCAGGGGCTTAGGGAGCACTTTAGTAGGCATGTTGTATGGAGGACAAGATTCCCTGTGATATATGAAGCGGCTTTATGGCGAAGATGTGGGGTCGTTGCGAAGCGCCAAATAGCGTTTTTATGCAACGCAAAATAAAAACAGGATTTATGCTCACGACGGTGTTGCCGTATGGTCACGTCATACTTGATACTAGAAACATCATCTGGTCACATGACGTTCACAGGCGTACCTATTTTCAGTTTTGAATCGAGCGACATGTCAATGTGCTATATACAAATATAACGTACCTAATTGTCAGGCTAAAAGTAGAGCTGGCAAATAGGGCCATTGAATGTCGTGGCTAAGTCACTAATGGCCACCCACATATCCCACATAAAGCGTTTGCCAAACTGATCATCAAACGTCATGCCATATGGCACGAGTGTGTGTATAGTGGATTCCAATATCTACAATGTTTTAAAATAGCAGGTCATATTTGCCAAAGCATTACCGAATAGTATTGACTCGAACACTTTATTCTTTAACTCGTTTGGCCCTTTTGGCCTTATGTGCAGTAGGCATAATATCGCATAGCTCAACGAGTTTAGACAAAGCGTGTGCAGCTTATTCTATCTTATTTTGGTGGCACTAAAACAGCGACCATTGATGTCATGGACCCATCATGGACCCATCCTTGACCTGAGTAACAGCCGACAGTGTCCAGTGTACACCGAGCTGTCAAACACCAGTTATTGACCCGACCCGTGACGGTCGGATGGTAAACGCTCTACTTACGAGTACTCTTTGTCTGTCCTGTTCCCTGAACCGACTGCCGTGTGCGGGGGAGAACTGAGAAGATGGATTGATTACTGGGAGCTGAATCCGTGGCAGCCCTGTGTTTAACGACCATCTCTTACATGTAAATAAAAAACTAAACATATCAGATTAGGAAAACACTTATATTAATCTAAAAAAGTTTCGTGCCTTTAACTGTCGAGAGCTCGGTAACCACAGAACAGTACAAAATGATACGTCGGTCTAAACGTAACTTTGAGTGACTAGGTCACCTGGAATTCGGTCAAACGTCTCGACAAGTTGAACGCCGACCGACCGCCATCATTTGAACTATGCACGGCTGAATGACGTCCGGACCTACATTATACGCCCGTACTAACCTCCAGTGCATGTCAACCACAAGTTTGCGCTGCAGGGTGATTGCGCTGTTTTGCCTTCCCCGTGACCTGTGACATGTTCCAGGTCGCGTCACAACTTTCCCGCTCCGCTCGGACCCAGTCCAACTTTCCCGCCGATCCAAACTGTCACCTGACCGCCACCATTTAGCCCCACAATCGTCTCTGGGTCATCGCGTCTCGCGGTAGCGGCCGCTTTTTCCGCAGTCAGTACACGTGGCCTGAGGGCGCGCAGCGGACAGGAGAGGTGGGGGGAGGGGCAGTTTTGGGGTGCCCTCCCCTCCACACAGTCCGCGGTGAACACGTGACCCGGGTGCTGACCAGCCGCTGGCCGCTGCGGAAGTGCGCGCAGAGCGTTTGTCGATAGGGACCGGATATGTCTGCACGTGCAACTGAGAGACTGCCGGAAACCAGCCGGCAGCTGGCAGGATGCTATGAGAAGACGTTGCAAGTTGTATTATGTGCAAGTTGATACTATGAGCAGTTGTATTCAGCATCATTAGAACGGGGGTATATCTAACGGCGTGTGTAAAAAACAAGCACTGACCAAACAAAGCGCAACAAAAATAATGGAACAGCGCAAAGAATGAACCAATGAAAGATTACAGTGAATGTTTCGTGAAGCAATTCAAATGGTCTTAATTTGACAAAATGATTGAGTTACGCATGCCAAAAATGTTTATAATATTTTTGTTGAGCGAGGTCGGTGCAAAATCAGGCCCCCCTGGATCTGTCAATGCGCTTGCGCCCATCCACGGCCCAGCTGTTACACCCGTGTACGCAAATATCCACACTGCTGGCACTGCTGCATTTATTGTAAAGTGATTATGGGCTATGCATACACTTTGTAAAAAAACTAACACCTTTTACACCAAAAAAGTTCGCACTCTGTTATATCTCAACAGGTCTCTGACAGAATGTCGCTATCTGGATTCTGGAACACATGCGACACACACCACGCACACGCACGCAGACACGCACATGCCATAATATCTCGCCGCATGCGCACGCCACACTCGCTGTACAGATCTACGTGTTTATCACTGTTGCCGAGCCCCCGGTACGGCATTTGTCTTTGGTAACAGACTGGACCAGTCGTCTTTGGTCACATACCGATAAAACCACTGGTCTTTGGCCACAGACTGATCAGACCACTGGTCTCCGGTCACAGGCTGACCGGCGCCGGCACGACCGCCTGGTGGTCCAGCCGGTTCTGACGCATCAGCTCGGCGATCGGCCCCCTGTCGCCCGGCTCCGGCTCGAACACGGACCCCGCCGCCGGCGCGGGCGCCGCCGCCCGTCGCCGTCGACTCACGGCCACCGTCGAGACCGTGACCAGGATCAGCAGACAGCCGCCGGCCGCCAGCGCGACCACGATGTAGAACGGCAGGTCGGCACCGGCGGCGAGCCCCCGCCCCTCGTCCTCTCGACCCGCTGGCGTCCCGAGGAGGATGGCGCTGGATTTGTTCCGGTCGGGGTCGAATGGTTGATCGTTGTTCTCACTGGAGGTGTTGATGTTTTCGGTGACTGTCATTTGTTCGAGGGTTATAGTGATGGTTTCGTCGCGTTTCTCGGTAAAATCTGGAGATGCGGTCGACGTTGGATGGTCGTTACGGTTTATTGTATTGATCGGGTTTATTTTCGGAGGAACCAAAAACGTTGGGAGATCACCGAGCCAGTTCTTGTGCCCCGAATTTCCCTCCGACCGTGGGTCTTCCGATGGAAAGATGATTGGGGTTGTATCGGAATCTTCTAACGTACGGTCAAGTACTTTATTTGCATCCATAGTTGTCGAGATCGATTGCATTTCTTCCTCAAGCATCAAAAGATCGCTGTCCTCTTCTTCTATCTCCTCTTCTGAGTCCGTTTCTACCAATGCATCGCCTTCAGCCGGTGAGGCTCCATTAGATCCAAATACATCCCCTTCAAAGTCACCTCCACTCTTCCTGCATCCATTACCGTTATTACAGCCGGTATCGCCATAATCCACGGGTTCACCCTCATCAGTGGCACCTTCCGCCCGACTATCGGGTAACACTGACGCAACATCGCCACCACCACCATCCTGATCCCCGGCCTGACCCACACGACTATCACCACCTCTCTCAGCACCCTCCACCGGACCACCCACCGCGTGCGGCGTCGCTGAAATCTCGTCACCTCCCGCGGGGGACGTCAGTCCGCTCTCCACTCCTCTCCCACGCGGCAGCGGTCGTCTCCGGCGCGCCGGAAACGCCGCGGATCCGGCGCCATGCGCGCCCCCGGCCGCTGATGATATTGCAGGCGGACGAGCCACCACGGACGGGCTCTCGGTGCGGCTCGCGGTGTCTCCGGGACGGCGGACCCGAGTGACGGCGCCGCGCCGCGGAGATATCGACAGCCGCCGCCGGTGTGTGACGCCGCCCGGCCGCCGCCGGCGGGGTGTGAGCCCGACCGGCCTCCGAGCGGCCGGCACAGAGGGGGCCGGGTCGGGAGTCAGAGTGTTCTGCGGCGGGGAGTGAGGTCCTGCACGAGACACCTCCGCCGGGAGCGGAGGTGCCTCGTCCTGGCTAGACGAGTCCAGTGGTCCGGGCCAAGAAGCTGGCGGGTCCTCATCCTCTAGGTCAGGTGTGGGTGTACCTGTCAATACAGAATGAACAGTCAATTGATGGCACATAATGCGAGTGATAAAATTATTTTCACGAAGAACGATGTTCCACATTTGGTAGTGGCAGCGTCAAGTGAGGCAGTGGTTGTCCGGTAATCAGTAATTATACAAAAGGATGCAGCTAGGACACCTAGGACAGTTAAGAAATAACGATAAAATCTAGTAGTTATATGAATGAGAGAATAAAGCTAATAAGCAATTGCTTTTAGATACTCTACCATCATAATGGGCCTAAACAATCGAATAGAATATTCTAAGCGACATTATTTCTGAACCCTGAAGGGGGAAGATTCACTGTGGATGCATACTCAGAATTGGTAAGAACTGAGAACATTTCACTCTGTGAAGGTTTCTCGTTTATCACACGGCAGTCGCTGCGCCACCTGAAAGCAGGCTCTCGAGACGACTGCAGCGCGCCGAGCCATCCGTCTGTCTCCCTGAGGAACGACGCCATTAATTACACATCCACTATGGGGACATTACGCCGGAATGCGGCCGGCAGCCGGGCCCAGTTTCAAGGAGCGCTCCCGTCTCGTGCAAGAATGTCCAGGTGTCGTCCGGATGCGAGAGTGCTGCGGCGGCGGCCGCACGGCCCGGAGAATCGATACACTTCCAGACCAGAATTCAAAGGAGAGTCGACAATGAGGCACTCAGCGCGGGACCCGGCGCCGGACTCGGATTGTCTGCGTAATCCAAACACAGATGTGTCTGTCTGGTACTCTCTCCTCTGGCTCTCTCTCTCCCTATCCCTCTCTTTCTCTCTTGCTCTTGCTCTCACCCGCTCTTATTCCTTTTTCTTTCTCTGTCAATTTCTATCATGCCCCTCCGGCCTTCACAGTTATGCCACTCTTCCTGTCATTTTTGATCACTCACTTTTGCTCCGTTCCGCTTTGTTTTCTTCTTTTTTCCCACGGCTCTCCTGTTGTTCCATCATACCTATGCTGTCTAATGCACTATAGGTATCCTCATTCAGGGTTATACAGTTCTCGTTTTTCATTCTTTATCTCATACCTTCTTCATCTTCACTTACCCTAATCATATCATTATCATCTTACCATAGAAAACATGAACTACCTGGATTGGACACTCGTTTTTGGCGCGAAAAATAAGAGGCCACTTTGGCCTCTTATTTCTAATGACGGATTTTTAATCAGTATTTTGAGAGGCTGATATCTCAGCAACCGCTGGGCCGATTCGCCTGCGGTCTTTTTTGTTGGGTAGTTCCATCCTTTCTGTCCCGCAATTCACTTATCGTGGTGCATTCAGGTGACCGTCGCAGTACGTGGCACGTGAAAAGTCGGGGTGTTCAAGTCGTTCTGCTGGAGTAACAATTTTGAGAGGCCTATATCTCAGTAACCACTGGGGCGATTGACTTCCGGTAACTTTTGTAGAGTAGCTGTATCCCTTCTTACAAACATCGGATACTCTTGGTGCACGTGAGTGACCCCCGCTGCACGTGCAAAGTGCAAAGAACAGAAGAGGTGTTAAATGTGTTCCCATTACAGTAACTCAGCAACTACTGGGGGCGACTTCGCTGAGACTTGGCATGCATGAAGGCACCCACCGGGCAATGCATAGGGGAGAGCGGGAGAGTTGTATCATGTCCAAGTTGTATCAGGGCGAATTGTGCCAAACTTATCCAATAGATGGCGCTCGTGACACGACCAGCCGACGAGGTTTTCCGGGCGCCATCTTTCCCTGTTCTGTCGTGTGGCTGGGTGGACGCGTCTCGAGGTGAGAGCCGATTTTATGTTTTTTTTAATGTCATTCTAAAAAAATAAGTTGCAAGAAAATATGTGTTTTGGGCATTTAGATGTGCACGAATTTGAAAGATCTCCGTAGCGGTGGTGAGGGTAGGTTCGAAGGCTGCGTGAGTGAAAATGGATTTCTCCAGCTGTCCGCTGTTTTTGAGCACGAGGATGTTTTTTCCAAGATGGCGGCGAGGTACATGTTGTATCAGAGCCGGGTGGGGTATGTTGTAACATGTATATATGTATGCATGTATGGGTATGTTGCTTTTGATCGTGAAAGCTGTTGTGCCCTCGGGGTGGGGGAGGTTTGGACAAACCTGCGTCCGCCTCACTTGCGGTTTATTCCCCCACACACACAACAGAAAAACACATGGCACTATCTCGGCCAAGGTCAAGAACGGAAGAAGCTCTAGAGGTGACTCGACACCTCTTCGTCCTTACGACCCAAAACAGTTGGCAATCATAAAGAGAGGGGGTGAACAGGTTATGCGAAATAAAGGATCGAAACTGAACAAAGCCATTTCGAACCAAACATATTACTAACTAAGTGTCGATCGTAATATAAAATCATAATCACCGCAACGACCAACACTATCAACAAAGGCGTAAAACTCAAACGATAATTGCGCGTCCGCGCCAATCGGCTGCGCGGTCAGCGCCACTAAATTAGTTCTCGCCACAACACCACCCCTCTCTTTAATGGGAAACACTCCCGCTTCTTAAGCCTCCCACTATCCGCGGAAACCATTACACTCACAGCTATCAAACGTAACTTACGATGATAGCCCAATCCTAAACGCTACTCGCCCGGAGTGAACCGATCTGGGCCTCTGCGACCCCGCCTGCTACGGCGGGGCCCTGGCTCACCCGCCGGGGCGGTACACTTTGGGGTTGGACAGCGGCTGTGAGCAGGACTTCTGAGTGCCGAGGAGCGGGTGCGCACTGGCGTGGGGCGGGGCTCAGGAACTGGATAAGCACCACCGCCGGGACCACCCCGCGGCGCGGCCGCGTCCTCACCTTCTGGCCGGCCGGGCACCAAGCGTCTAGCGTGGACACGCTCGCCGCTGGTGAGCCGGTAACTTACCGGGCCAGTCCTCCGGCTGATCTGCACGGCCCTCTGGCCCTCCACACGTCCACTCACCGGCTGTCGGACCCGAACCCAGTCGCCGACGCGCCAGCGCGGGGCGCCGGTCGACCCCCGGTCATATCTGGCTTTGTAGGCCGCCTGATACTTTTCGTGTCGCGCACGAAGCTCACCGCCGGTGTCCGGCGAGGAAACCTCACCTGGCACGACGTCCAGCAACGTCCGTGCCTCCCGCCCCCGCATCAGCCGGAACGGCGTCTCTCCCGTACCTGCGTGCGGGGTAGCCCGGTACTCAGTGAGGAACCGCCTCAAGTACTCCGAGCGCGGCTCCCGGGCCAGCCGGGCCGACTGGATGGCGTCTTTTACCGTCCGATTCAGACGCTCCACCATGCCGCAGGACTGCGGAGAGTATGGTGAGCTGAAAGTCTGCTTGACCCCCAGTCGGGTCAAAAAATTACGGAGTTGGGCAGACCGGAACGCTGGACCGTTGTCGGAGACCAGCTCCAACGGCAACCCCTCGCGGCTGAACACCGCCTCCAGGAAGCTGATTATAGACGCCGCCGTCGCGTCCCGACACAGCGCCACCTCTGGCCACCTGCTGAACATGTCGCACAAGACGATGCCGTACCGCTCGTGCTGGGGCCCCTGCATGGGCCCAATCACATCGATCATGAGGCGCTGCCACGGACCGTCCGGAAGAGGAATCGGCTGGAGAGGGGGCCGCTCCTGCCGCACGTGGCCGTCATGCTGCGTGCACACCTCACAGCTCCGCAGGAGATCACGTACCTCCTTGTCCAGCCGCGGCCACCAGAACTGCGCGCGCAGGCGCTGCTTGGTCCTTGTCTCACCTTGGTGACCCTCGTGGGCGTTCCTCAGGACGCGCTCACGCAGCGCCGCCGGCACAACCAGTCGCTCGCCGCGGAAAAGCAGCGGTCCGAGCTGGGACAGTTCGTCTCTCACCTGGTAAAAACCAGTCGCCCGAGGATCGACATCCCTCTGGCGAGGCCACCGTCCGGCGAGGTACCCCCGGATCACGTCCAGACACTCGTCTGACGCCGAGGCGTCCCGCAGCTCCTCCTCCGTGACTGCTGCTGCTAACGACAGAGCCGCGATCTGGATAGAATCATCATCAGGCCACCAGGTCTCGGCGACCGGCAGACGGGACAGGCCGTCCGCCACTCCGTTCCGCTCCGACCTGACGTACTCGACGTCGAACGCAAACTCCAGCAGCCGGGCCTCCCACCTCGCGACTCGCCGGCCGACGCGGTTGGAGCCCTTGACACCGAAAATGGTGCAGAGAGCTTGGTGATCGGTTCGGAGGGTGAATCGCCGACCCCACAGGTAGTGGCGAAACTTCTCGACGGCCCATACACATGCCAGCGCCTCCTTCTCCACTACCGAGTAGTTGCGTTCGGCCGCCGAGAAAGACTTCGAGGCGTACGCAATGACCCTGGGCTGACCCGAGGCGTCCATTTGCGTCACGCACGCACCGCAGCCGACGTCACTGGCGTCAGTGGAGAGCACCGTTCGTAGCTCCGTGCTGAACATGCACAGTGCTGGTGCTTCGCTTATCGCGTCCTTGACGCGGCGGACCGCGCTGGACAGCGCCGCCGTCCACTCGAACTGGTCCGCCCGGAGCGCGGCCCTCAGCGGCTCTACTGCGTCCGAGAACCGCGGCAGAAACCGCGCATGGTACCCTACGGCACCGAGGAATGCGCGCAGGCTCTTTTCGTCCCGCGGCTCGGCCGCCTCCAATAACGGCCTGATCCGCTCCCGGTCGATGCGGACACCAGCTGACGAGACCAGATATCCCAGAAAGGAGAGCTCGCTCTGATTCGTCACGCTCTTGGGCCAGTTGACCCGCACCTTGTGGGCATCGAAACGCCGCAGCACTTCCCTCAGACGGGCGTCGTGCTCGGCCTGGGACGGCGCGTGGACCAGGATGTCGTCCAGGTATACCTCCACGCCTGGCACCCCCTCCAGCATGGACGCCATCACTCTCTGGAAGCACGGCCCGGCGCTCGCGAGGCCGAAGTTGACGCGCCGGAACCGGTAGAGTCCCTGATGACTTATAAAAGTCGTTAGGTCTCTGCTGTCAGGATGGAGCTCCAGCTGGTGATATGCATCCTTTAAGTCCAGCCTGGAAAAGACCTGAGACCCACTCAGGCGGTCAAGGACATCTTCGATCCTGGGGAGCGGGTAGCCATCCGTAATCACAGCTTTGTTGACCCGCCTCATGTCTACACACAGGCGGATGGACCTATCCCGCTTCCTTCCCACCACAAGAGGAGAGACCCAGGTAGATGCACTGACCTTCTCAATTATCCCTTGCTCCTCCAGCTCCTTGAGCCTGGCACTCACCTCGTCCAGCACTGCCAAGGGCAGCCTCCGCAGGGGCTGGCGCACTGGCGCCACCCCTGGGTCGATGGTCACCCGGTGTTGGTAGCCCAGGATGGCTGGCTGCTCTCCTGACGGAGAAACAGGTCCAGTCGGAGAGGCAGGTCCGGACGGTGAGGCAGGTTGACCGGCGTGAGGGCTGGCAGGTTCGGCTGGCCCGACGGGCGAAGGGACTGGGCTGGCATGACAGGACGGGTCTGTGGACACAGAGCATACACTGTCACCAATGATGCACACTTTGAACAGTTTCATCATGTCCAGGCCCATCAGAGCACGACCATGCGGCACAACATACACAGTTACATCATGACACTCCCCCCTGCATGACACATTTACACTTTTTACCCCTAACACATCTAACACACTCCCCCCATATGAGCACAGGCGCTCTGCTGCTGGCTCAAGGGCCCCAGGTGCCAGGTGTCTGGGGAGGAGGGACACTGGGGAGCCAGAGTCTACCGTGAACACGACCTCCCTCCCCTCCACCTGGGCTGTCAGAGTCATTGGTGATGCCCCGATTGCCAGCACTTGAACACTGGACACCACTCGCTTCTGGACACAGTGCTGGGCAAAGTGATTCACTTTCCCACATTTGGAGCACTTCACATTGACAGCAGGGCAACACTGGTCCCCTCGCCTGTGTCCAGCACGCCCGCACCCCCAGCACAGGCTACTGCTACTCCCTGCCGGCCTCTGCTGCTGAGGCTGTTGCTGATGAGTGGAGACCCGACCAGCAGCACGGGTCCTGGCCCCACCACGCTGAGGCCGCCGACGCTGCTGCTGCTGCTGCTGGACAGCCTGAACAGGGACTGGAGCAGCTGGTGTCTCCATCACCCGAGCCTCACGTTCAGCCGACTCAAGTGTGTCACTGATGGTGAGGGTGCGCTCCAAAGTCAGGTCAGAGCCCTCCATAAGAAGTCGCTGTCGCAACTTGGAAGAGTTAGTACGCTCGATGACCTGGTCCCTTATGAACTCGTCGGTTCTGTCACCATATTCACAGGAGCTGGCCAGCTGGCGCAGTATCGACACCCACTGCTGGACTGTTTCCTCAGTTTGCTGCACCCGGCTCCTGAAACGGTAACGCTCCACACACACGTTCTGGCGAGGAGCGAACTGGGCCTCCAGGCGCCGCCTGGTGAAGGCGTACTGGTCCTCGCCTTCCTGCTTGACAGCAGCTGGGAGGGACTCGAAAATTCGCTGCCCCTCCGCCCCCAGGCACGTGAGAAGGATGGCCTCCTTGCGCGCAGCTGAAAATGAGCCGCCGCCCACGGCCACCAGGAAGTTATCGAACATCCTTATCCACCGCGGCCAGGCCGTACCGGGCTCGGCGCCGGCCGCCGGCAAAAACGGCGCAGGGGCCACCGAAAAATCCATGGCCGACAGTTATCACGGCCGCGTAAAAACTTACGCCTCGTCGCCACTTGTTGTGCCCTCGGGGTGGGGGAGGTTTGGACAAACCTGCGTCCGCCTCACTTGCGGTTTATTCCCCCACACACACAACAGAAAAACACATGGCACTATCTCGGCCAAGGTCAAGAACGGAAGAAGCTCTAGAGGTGACTCGACACCTCTTCGTCCTTACGACCCAAAACAGTTGGCAATCATAAAGAGAGGGGGTGAACAGGTTATGCGAAATAAAGGATCGAAACTGAACAAAGCCATTTCGAACCAAACATATTACTAACTAAGTGTCGATCGTAATATAAAATCATAATCACCGCAACGACCAACACTATCAACAAAGGCGTAAAACTCAAACGATAATTGCGCGTCCGCGCCAATCGGCTGCGCGGTCAGCGCCACTAAATTAGTTCTCGCCACAACAAAAGCTAAGCCCTGGCTCGCGTTTGTAGGTAGCTAGTCAATACTCGTTCCATTTCGGCACAATGTGTTGGCTTCTTTGCTCTTAACGGGCCACTTTTGCGTCTAGTCTGTTGATGCCTTGTTCGTTTCGTTGTTTCGTTCGGATTGACCTAAGTTTGGTCTAATAAAAGTGAAGCCTTTGAGCATATACATTGTATTAACCCCATTTAATGTTGTTGTTATGTCCAAAACCAGCAGCAAGCACACTCCTTGAAACGTGAAATAGTGATACAAATTACCCCACCATGTGATACAACTCACCCAAGCCATGGGGCAAGTTGTATCAAAAACATTGTTCTATTCGGCAGACCGTAGAAGAAAAACTGGTAGAGGTAGCGGAAAAGTTACTTTGCACAAAAAAGCAGAAGAATCAAGGAAGGAGATAGTATGGAAATAATGAGTTTATCACGGATAGTTACAAGGTTATGGGTCTCGGAGTAAGAACTGATACAACCCACCCCACTCTACCCTACCCGTATGTCATGGTTGGGGTACTATTGCACGTGCGCACGTGCAGGGGTCGCTTCCAGATCTCGAGAACGGCAGGACCGATTGCGCTCAAATTTGGTACACGATTAGAGACCGGTGAGAAGGGTGCCGTGCAAAAGTCAGTTGGAACCCATATTGCACGTGCGCACGTGCAGGGTGCCGCTTCCAGATCTCGAGAACGGCTGGGCCGATTGCGCTCAAATTTGGCACCTCGCAAGAGACCAGTAAGTAGAATGCCGTGCACCGGGGAGGTTAAGTGCAATCGGCGCAATTTAAGCGCAATCGGCCCAGCCGTTCTCGAGATCTGGAAACGCCCCCTGCACGTGCGCACGTGCAATAGCACCCCAACCATGACATACGGATATGCATTACCCGGTGGGTGCTTTCATGCATGCCAAGTCTCAGCGAAATCGCCCCAGTAGTTGCTGAGTTACTGTAATGGGAACAAATTTAACACCTCTTCTGTTTTTTTTTTGCACTTTGCACGTGCAGCGGGGGTCACTCACGTGCACCAAGAGTATCCGATGTTTGTAAGAAGGGATACAGCTACTCTACAAAAGTTACCGGAAGTCAATCGCCGCAGTGGTTACTGAGATATAGGCCTCTCAAAATTGTTACTCCAGCAGAACGACTTGAACACCCCGACTTTTCACGTGCCACGTCACTGGCGGTCGCAGCCGTTAGCTAAAGGGGGGGGGGGCCAAAGTCACACCCGTGGAACATAACATTTATCCGTCAACGGGGGGGGGGGGGTGATCAGCTAAGTTTTTACGTGTGTAGCAAAATCGACGCCACGAAGTGCCACGCAGTTGGCATTTCTTATGCTACATCCATCTCATTTGAATTCAGTTTAAGCAAAATAACCACTTCCATTTACCGTCCCACGGTGTGCTCACCGGTCGGGCCGCTGCACCATGGCGACGGATCGGTGCAGCATATAAAACCAAGAGAGGATTTTCAGACTATGGCATATTCCGAGAGAGTAGGCACACCCTGGGCACATCGACCTCTAGAGACCCCCCCAAAGGTTCCTGGCTTTCAAAATTGGCATCTGAGGGTCACGCGCAGACTCCTGCGGGGCTTTGCAACGGCTCTATTGGGGCTCACTCAACCTGCCTAATCCTCAACTGCCAAAAAGACCGTCCCTGGGCCCTGGAGACTTCATCGGTCTCTGTCAGCCAAGGACCCACCCCGGCTCATGGGGACCCGGCGCCGAAATATGAGGGAATCCGTGCGCGGGACCATCGGGACCAACATTAGGCTCTGCAGGAGTCTGCGTAAGTCCTCAGAACTTCAGAAGTCCACCCCTGTATGTTTTCACTTAGAGGCCAGTTTAGGGCCCTTAGAGACTAGTACAGGGCCTACAAAGGCCAGTAGGTTGAGACCATCAGAGACCGAGTTGAGCCCTCGCAGGCTAGTGTGGGTCCTTTCAGGCTGGCATGGGGCCCTCAGAGGTCAGCGTAAGGTCCTAAAAGACCGGCATGGGCCGGCGTTTGACCCAGAGGCCAGCAGAGGGCTCTCAAAAGCCAAGATGGGCCATCAGAGGCCGATGCGGGCCCTTAGAGGCCGGCATCGGGTCTTCGGCAGCCACTGCGGGCCCTCATAGGCACCTAGAGGTTAGTCTCGGGACCCCAGAGACAGAAATAAGGCCACCAGAGACCGGAGGTCCTCAACGCCGGTTGGGGCCCCTGAGGCCGGTTAAGGGGCCCCAAAGGCCAGTGGAAGGCCATCAGAGGTCGATCTGGGCTCTTAGCGGTCAATGTGGGTGCTTGACCGCCACTGAAGGGCCCTCAGAGTTCAGTGTAGGACGCTCAAAGACCGGTGTGGGAGCTATTAGGAAATAGCTGGGCGTGGGTTTCTTGGGCCTCGTGACAATCGGATAAGGGCCAGGGCCCCATACGCTCATGGGGGCCCATCGGTTGTTTGGGGGCGGGGGCAAATGATATGATGCCCCCCTTATTTGCCTTTTGGGGATGGCCCTGCTGCCCCCCGCCCTCCGACCGCCACTGTGTACACATTACACAGGCCTCTGAGATCACATACTAGTTCATGCAATCTCTAATACGCAGGCCCCGGAGGTCCCACGCTAATAATCCCACCAAGCCGGTATACGGGGTCACTCACCACCGGGCTTCTGACTTCTGAGTTGCACAGCACCAACCCATGAGGTCATGCTTTAGTGTCGTAGAACCACGCTAGCGGGACAAAGAGGGTCTCATGCCAGCCAATGCTGTGCCTATGAGAGCCTCAAGTAAACCCACCCCGATATTCCACATAAGGAGTATATCTCACATCCGGCCATACTCCTGAACCGGTGCCAGCGACACTGACCGCCAATTTGATTGAATGTGAAACTGAGCCCACTCATGAGTGAAATTTACTTCCTTTGCTGGCGCAAGAAAGACCTTTCATTAAACGAGAAAATGAAACGTACAAAAAGTTTTTGTGGGACTTTTGCTCGATGCGAAAAGGTGGGGCCAAAAGATAGTATGGCCCCACCTTTCAGCACCAAAGGGGGGGCCATGGCCCCCGTGGCCCCCCCCCCCCCCTGGGACCGCCTATGTGCCACGTGCCACAACGGTCACCTGAATGCACCACGATAAGTGAATTTTGGGACAGAAAGGATGGAGATACTCAGCAAAAAAGACCGCAGGCGAATCGGCCCAGCGGTTGCTGAGATATCAGCCTCTCAAAATACTGATTAAAAATCCGTCATTAAAAATGAGAGGCCAAAGTGGCCTCTTATTTTTTGCGCCAAAAACGAGTGTCCAATCCAGGTAGTTCATGTTATCTATGATCTTACTAATGCGTCCTAAAGTAAGCATTCGGGCAATATTGTTCGAATGTTATCCTATAAGTTAACTAGATAGGTGAACACTGAACACAATATTGATCGGTAGAATACCTATACCACGACCACGATTTGACTTCCTTTATATGCAATCAATAAGTGCGAGTTTGTGGACTTTTCCCACTGATTTCGTTCCGTTTTGACTCCTGCTCACTGTTACTGACAGCTTTCTCGTCCGGCGGCGGGGAAAAACTGACACCCAAGTCTCCGCGCGAGGCGGCTGAGGAGCGTGTCACAGTCAGGGCGGGTCGGGTGTGTCCCAGTCTCCGACAGTGGCTGTGCGTGGTGCGGGCGCGCTCAATAGTCGCAGGCGCCCAGCTGCGGCGCTGGTGACGAGAGGAGTGCGGCAGAACGGCCGCTCTCCGGGGAGTCCCGGCCTGCCTCCGGGGGGACGGCCGGCCAGTCTGGTACACGGACAGCTGGCGCCGCGGAGAGAGAGAGAGAGAGAGAGAGAGAGAGAGAGAGAGAGAGAGAGAGAGAGAGAGAGAGAGAGAGAGAGAGAGAGAGAGAGAGAGAGAGAGAGAGAGAGAGAGAGAGAGAGAGAGAGAGAGAGAGAGAGAGAGAGAGAGAGAGAGAGAGAGAGAGAGAGAGAGAGAGAGAGAGAGAGAGAGAGAGAGAGAGAGAGAGAGAGAGAGAGAGAGAGAGAGAGAGAGAGAGAGAGAGAGAGAGAGACAGAGAGACAGACAGACAGACAGACAGACAGACAGACAGACAGACAGACAGACAGACAGACAGACAGACAGACAGACAGACAGACAGACAGACAGACAGACAGACAGACAGACAGACAGACAGACAGACAGACAGACAGACAGACAGACAGACAGACAGACAGACAGACAGACAGACAGACAGACAGACAGACAGACAGACAGACAGACAGACAGACAGACAGACAGACAGACAGACAGACAGACAGACAGACAGACAGACAGACAGACTGACCGACCGACCGACCGAACGACCGACCGACCGACCGACCGACCGACCGACCGACCGACCGACCGACAGAGAAAAAAAAAATGGAAAAAGGTTGACCATGCGAGGGCCGAGTCATGGGTGTCCACTGTATTTTAGCTCTAACAGGCAACAGCTGAGGTGGAACTGCTGCCTGTCGCATCGTGGCCCAATGTTTGCCAGCAGGTTCATTATGCAGCTCTCAGAAATGCACATACAACAGCTTTAGTAATGAGCTACGCCCAGCGGTTCCACGGGGCATCCGTGCGGAGAGGACCGCCGCGCCGGGAACCGCCCCCAGCGCGTCACATTTGTGTCAGTTCGGCCAGCGGCGGACGGCTAGCAGAGCTGTATGTACACGGGACCAGCGTGCATTGAATACATGTATAGGTTTAATTCACGTTACTCGTAATGGAACATCTATATTCTATATATTTCTCATCAGAGATAAATAAAACGAAAGAATACCTTTCATCACTTTGTAACATGCTGTTTCAAACTGTGGAACAAAGAAAGCAAAGCATACCGTGCCAGGATATAAGAGAGGGGTGAAATAGAACGGGTTTTCGCAAAACAACACCGCTTAACGGCAGGCGTTTATCTTCCGTCTGCTCGAGTGGTTTTATTTACATCAAAGGCTAACAAGGCGTGAGGTCTTTATAATGAGATTACAAAACATCCTAACCCGTAGTGCCTAGCCCAACTTATTAGATCGAAGCATATGGTTGGAATAAAATGTGACGCACACATTTATAGGTACGTCAAGGCGCAAAATAGGTATGCTTTCACAAAAGGTGTTAGCGGATTGCCGCTAAGCGGCACTGAGTCACATATCGGTGACTATATAAGAGATAAGTGCAAGGCAAACAATGCGTACCGAAGTCCACAAAAGGCACTGCAACCCCCAGGCCTCCCTGTTTACACATAGGCATAGTTAGAAGTCCCGGTCCCCCACTAACCACCTTTACCGCAATGCCCGTGCCCCGGCAGCCCGCCCCCCTGGAGGTGATATCTCACCTCTGGCCTGGCCTTCCGACGGCGTCGCCACCGCGTCACATTCGTCTTCATGCATCAATGCGACGTCCCTGAGCTCGACAGCGGCGCCTCGGCCGGCCGAGCGGCCCGCTTCGATTACAATCTGGGGACACAGGGGCGAGAACGTGACCTTTAATAACGGACCGTGACTTACGGCAGAGGTCATCACTCTCGGTTGTCGAGCTATTCCTTCCTCCGGCTTTTGGATGATGGGAGAGGGCTGTGGTCAAGTGAAATTGGTAATCTTGTTTGTAAAGCAGGGTCAGTGATGACGTAACATAAGCAGCAACACGTTTAACCCGATCTAAAACATGTATAAAATGGTAATACAAGATGACATATCACAGCCTAAGTGATTAAGACATGCATGATATCCATCATCAGTGATTGCTGAACGCTATCCATATCCACCATGTGTTTCGTGAAGCATGCCATCTGCCATAAACGGACTTCCTTACACGGTTGACTATTCTAACAACAAGGTAACTCCCAATCACTGTTTTCAGGCGCCGCCCAATTAAGAGGCCTGCTCTGTGAAACGTTCACGGACCAAGGAGAGGACGAGGTGCAAGAATGATTACCTTGAGCCAAGAACATCGTATGGGCACTCGAGCATCCGGGCGGCCTATTATGTTGGATGAAAGGTTTGTGGTTGACGTTTACTGAGCAGAGAATGTCCCCACCCTGGAGTGTAAGGGTTCGCGCTATCAAACACGCCGTGTAAACGGTCGTTATACGACTACAAGGTAGGCACAGCTACTCCGGGCTCGGAGCTTACTGCCGTTTTAGAGACATCAATATTAGAAGAAAAAATCCTACAAAATAAACAAGCGTGCAGCCGTGCAATAAAGTCTGTTCAACGGCTCGAATTCATTGTATGCGTATGCGTAATTATCTTCGAAGCGACCTAACTAGAACCAGCAGCGTGTTTTCAGTCATTAGCAACATCCATTTTTTTCAGCTTACATCGTTAGCAGTCATAAAAGTACGAGAGCTCTTCTCAACGAAAATCCAAGCAGCTTCAAATGCTCCATTGTTTATACGCTGGTTAACTCATTGGGCTGTACAGTAAGCATCATCTCTCACTGCAGACTTTCTCAGAAGCAGGTTTGTACTTACTGCTCCAGTATGTCCAGTAGGTAGTGAACACAGAGGGGCATTTTTTCTGCAACGTCTATCGAGATCGATATTTTCCAACCTTGATAAATAAACTGTTTGACGTTAGCGAACTGAAACGGAATTATTATTATCTTGACGTTTCGTCTTAGCCCAGCAGATAAAATAGAGACATGACTGCACGAAGCAGTTGAACTGCAGAAGAAACTCTCTATCCCAGTTACGTATCGGAGGTCAGTGGCATAAGGTGGCAACTTTGGCACGTGGATTGGGTATTAACTACTTCAGTGATGTGAGGGGCAGCCCGCGACGACCACATATTCCTTGATTCTTCTCAAAGCAGAGCAGCTGCCAGCATACTCCTGTGAATTCTGCAGCTGGAACTGACGTATGATACAAGTTCCCCCGAAATAAATAATAAACGTGAACACACAACCGTGTTCCACTTAGATATCAAACACTAACTTATATCTTTACCACTCTTAATTGCAGCGGACAAGTTCATCGACTCCTGTAACGCAGTCTGCTGTAGGTGACAATACGTTGCGGTCAGTGGTCCCTGTGGCTTACATGCCCACCTCGGACTACCCTGGATCGGTGGGTGGGCCCCGTGCGGGACGGTGCGCTGCGGACACTGACGAGCGGGTGTGAAACGGGTCGTCTGCGGGCCTCTGGGCGGCCGTGGAATCGCGCCGCGCCGCTCCACTGAGCCGCTCGATACAGCGGCACCGGCACCACCAGCCGGCCGAAAGGCGGAGGGGCCGCCGATAGGTGGGACTGGGAGCTGCGGGAGCTGAGTAGACTGAGAGCTGCGGTACCGAGTAGACTGAGAGCTGCGGTACTGAGGATACTGAGCGCTGCGGTACTGAGAAGCTGCGGAAGCCAATGGGACTGAGAGCGGTATGGAGCCGCGGGTATTGACGAGCCGCGGAATCCGAGAGCTTAGGAGCTGCGTGAGCCGAAGTGAATGAGACTGAGAGATGCGGAAACTTCAGAGACTGAGAGCTGCGGTAACGGCGAAGACTGAGAGCTGCGGTAACTACAGCGACTGAGAGCTGCCAGAGCTGAGAGCTGCGGTAAAGGAGACTGAGAGCTGCGATAGCCAGTGACTGAGAGCTGCGGTATTGAACAGACTGAGGGCTGCGGTATTGAACAGACTGAGGGCTGCGGTATTGAACAGACTGAGGGCTGCGGTATTGAACAGACTGAGGGCTGTGGGTACTGCAGAGACTGAGAGCTGCACGATCTGCGAGAGCCGAGGTACTGAGGGAACTGAGAAGACTGAGGGCTGTGGAGCTGTGGGAGCCGTGGAGCCTGAAAGCTGCGGTACTGAACAGACTGTGAACTGCGGGAGATAAGGAGGCTGAGCTGTGGAAACTGCAGGGAGCTGATGTGACTGAAAACTGCCGAACAGCGGGAGTCGAAAGTTGTGGAGCTGCAGGAATCGGGGGCTGGATGCTGCAGGCTGTGTGGTGAGAGATGATTATATAGGCAGGGATGATTGCTGACTGCCGAGGGCTGGGTGCTGAGTGCTGACTGCCGAGGGCTGGGTGCTGAGTGCTGACTGCCAGGGGCTGGACGCCGAGGGATGGGTGCTGAGTGCTGACTGCCGAGGGATGGGTGCCGAGTGCTGACTGCCAGGGGCTGGGTGCTGAGTGCTGACTGCCGAGGGGCTGGACGCCGAGGGCTGGGTGCTGAGTGCTGACTGCCGAGGGATGGGTGCCGAGTGCTGACTGCCAGGGGCTGGGTGCTGAGTGCTGACTGCCAGGGGCTGGACGCCGAGGGATGGGTGCTGAGTGCTGAGTGCCAGGGGCTGGACGCCGAGGGCTGGGTGCTGAGTGCTGACTGTCGAGAGCTGGGTGCTGAGTGCTGACTGCCGAGGGCTGGGTGCTGAGCGCTGACTGCCGAGGGATGGGTGCCGAGTGCTGACTGCCAGGGGCTGGGTGCTGAGTGCTGACTGCCAGGGGCTGGACGCCGAGGGATGGGTGCTGAGTGCCTGACTGCCGAGGGCTGGGTGCTGAGTGCTGACTGCCAGGGGCTGGACGCCGAGGGATGGGTGCTGAGCGCTGACTGCCGAGGGATGGGTGCCGAGTGCTGAGTGCCAGGGGCTGGACGCCGAGGGCTGGGTGCTGAGTGCTGACTGCCGAGGGCTGGGTGCTGAGTGCTGACTGCCAGGGGCTGGTTGGTCTGTGGTTCCGGGTGGTTTGGTGGCCCGGGGACGAAGGAGTCGTTCTGGCGATGGTCTGCCGACCATTGGCGCGGTGACGGCGTGCCGCCGGCAAACAGCGGCGACCATCCAGTAAACAGGGGAGTGAACCTGTCACCGAGCGCCGCGCGCCGCTTCTTTATAGGGGGCCTGATAAATGGGGCCCGGAGATGGGTGCCCGCCACTCGGGATCTTGTTTACCCAGTGATACGTCCTCTACTGTTACTGATACACGGACATGCCTCGGTGTTTGTAGAACACGATAACAGGGAGGCGACACGAAATAGGTACCTCATATCTTTATTTTCAACAGGAAAAGGCGTTGAGGTAAAAGTTAGGATTACAAAAAACATAATATGTTGTGAGTAGGTATACTTGCAGCCAAGTATTGGACAATAATCCAATCGGAATGACTGTCCACTTTCCGCTCCTTGATATTCTTAGCGTTGCATGCGTTAACTCAAAGCGATGAATATGTTAGCCATGTGTTGTTGCTATGGTCTGATCGTTGGTGGATGGGTCTTTGGTAGTTACCGCAGCTTTACGAAGAAAAAGTTCGATGAAAGAACTTAGTGGAGCACACAGCCTAACTTTTTATTCTGCTTTGATATGCTCAGTAGTCAGCCCAGACCTTATGCAAACAGTGCTCTGCAAGCCTGCGAGTACCTCTTAAATTGGCTGTTTTCCTGGAAATTTGGTACACGGGCAGTAAGAAGATTAAAAAACATTTGTAGAAAAAATATAGCATACCCCATGCATACGAATAGTCTAATGGATGCCTATATCAAGCGAATTGAGTGCTGTGTCCATATTCCGGTCCATATCGTCCCACACAGGGCCCCCTGTGGCACTTATCACGACCTTTATGCTATGAGCGGCGCCCCTTGGCAGCAGCGTTCCCCCATGGCCGCGACGAGCACAGCCGATGTCGCCACAAAGGGCACAGATACGGCGCACCATTGGGCAGCAGCGGCGTATTGTGCTCGCACTCTCAGCACAATCGATGACCGCCAACAGCGCGGCCCAATGAATGTCTATCAGAAGATGGCCTCTCGAGCGCTGCCGAACAAACAACCAGAGAGCCGAGGAAAAGTTACAGAGCGTCCTCTATCAAACAACTAAAACTGCGCTCGCGGTGGCTCTACCGGCGGCGCGAGCTAGCGAGCTGACAAATCTGCCCGGCTCGCTGGGGCGGTCGGAGCGTGGCAGCCGTCTGTCAATTTCGGCGGCCGACTCGGCCTGAATGGGAGCCGGGTATTACCGCGCGGGATGGACGGAGCGAGCGGCGAGCGGCTTCAATGCGGCAGAGCGTCGATCGACGAATGCATAGCGGACGGTAGGGAGCGCGCCCAGACCCAGAGCGACCACCGTCGCTCTGAATCAGACGCATTCACAGCGGAGCGGCGGCGTCGGGGGGTTTCTCGGACCAGCGGCTGCTATATGCGGTGGTACCGTATACCGACGGCGGGACGGGGTAGGACGACGTGGAGCCGGGGGATGTAGTGACTGAGGTCACCTGTAACCGGGACAGGGAACGCACCGTCTGAGAACAGCGGAACAGGGAAGACACGGATAAGTAACAATTGCAGAATGTCACTTGATCATGACATGTGTCCCGACACGATGCATCACGCAAAGTCGCAGTGCTCTGAACACCACCAGGGTATTGAGTGTAGTGCAGGCAGCTGACGTCCCCGTTTCGGTACTGACCTCTATTGGTTCGTCGACGGTGGGCAGCGGTACGACCGTCTCCGTCCAGTCTCCGCTGGTGACCCCATCCGTGCCCCGCAGCGCGGCCCGCAGGTGACCCGACGGCGCCGAGCTGTCGGCCTTCAGCGCAAACACCCGAACCGCGTCCGAATCTGCGGCACGCATCAGATAGTTACGTCAGCAGGTATCAGTGGAAGACATATTTTAGTGGTATTTTCTATGAAAAAGCAAAATATGAAGAAATCAATTACGTCTTCCAAATGCAAAGAAAAACAATGTTGCGTCAGGTTGACAACATGGCAGATGGTTTTCTATTTGGGATCGTTTAATTTGCGTGGTTCCTAATTTAGCGGGCGCCTCGTATTTGCCGGGAGCCGGTGCCGGGATGAGGCCACTCTCCCTCACCCTGAACCAATATGTGATCAATAGGCCATTAGTAGGACAAGGCATTGCAAGAGAGCTAATAAGGGGGCTTAGTTTGTCGGCGCGGAGATTGTGCCTGTCGCACGGCGTCTCCGGGGACAGTGGGGACTGGAGGTGACGTGGGAGAGAGAGAGGGAGAGTGAGAGGGAGAGAGGAGATAGAGAGGGACAGAAGTTACGTGGGAGAGAGGGAGGGGGGAGAGAGAAAGAGAGAGAGACAGAGAGAGAGACAGAGACAGAGAGAGAGAGAGAGAGAGAGAGAGAGAGAGAGAGGGAGAGAGAGAGAGAGAGAGAGAGAGAGAGAGAGAGAGAGAGAGAGAGAGAGAGAGAGAGAGAGAGAGAGAGAGAGAGAGAGAGAGAGAGAGAGAGAGAGAGAGAGAGAGAGAGAGAGAGAGAGAGAGAGAGAGAGAGAGAGAGAGAGGAGAGAGAGAGAGAGAGAGAGAGAGAGAGAGAGAGAGAGAGAGAGAGAGAGAGAGAGAGAGAGAGAGAGAGAGAGAGAGAGAGAGAGAGAGAGAGAGAGAGAGAGAGAGAGAGAGAGAGAGAGAGAGAGAGAGAGAGAGGGTAGAGATGGACACTGAGTAGGATCTGTATTGGGTCGGTGTTCACCTCCCCGCGGCCACTGCACTGGTACCTCAAACGGGGTGTTTGCAGGTGCAACACTGCGAGAGTAGCTAATAGTAATGACCCCCTGAAATGTATCGCATCGACCTATGTACCTATACCTTTAAAATTCAGACAGACATGAGGAATTCATACAACTGAAATTATTACCTACATAACTTGGAAGCATTGAGAGGGTACTGGCAATCTTTTTCTCGCCTATATGTGCGAGTAATGTTATGTCTTCGGAAATAGAATGACGAGGGAAGGGCAGACGGAAAATAAATGGAGCCTGAGACCGTCGGCCGACTTCGAGCCGATCCATGATTGATGTTTGGCTCGGTGGGGGCATCTGTTGCACGGCGCCTCTGCCGAAGGTGGGGCAGTATTTGTGTCGGGACTCTGCGGACTGCGGAGTGCCAGTGAAACGGAGTCGAGGCGCACGGACAATGAAGAGTGATGTCGTCTGACAATGATCGAGGGAGTAATAAAATACCATTACTGCGAAAATATATCAGTAATGACAACAAAGCTGCTACCGTGCGCTGAAGGCTCATGGCTGAGGCGAATGATGGTTGGGCAAGAAGACATGCATTAAAACAATTCTTTTTAGTGTAATAAGATGGCGAAGTACTAAAATGAGCAGCATTATTGAATATCGTAGAAGAATAACCTTATGCTCACTATCTTTAAACAATCCAAAAATTAGCCTAAAATCAATGAATATATTTCGGAAACGTTCCTTCTTCAGTTCAAAAAGTTAACTATACAAGCCACAGAAATGTACAAATAATTGAACGTCACAAAAGCGCCGAATTCACTGATCCCACCAACGAATATTAGTCACATTCTCGTGCCATATAAGTAGAATGGCCTCTTTTAATCAACGCAAGACTAAAATAACAGGTATACATAAGGTAGCGTAACCAAATACAACTGTATGAGATCACTTGTGATATAACGAATAACTAATAACTATGCTAGTCAATTTAGAAACACACAATATAATTACAACTAACATGCAAGGTGTACACAACCAACTACTCAAAAAGATCGACTGTCTAGCCAACAAACTAGCCATTCAACCAATTATTCAATCAACTAGTTACAGTAGTCATGGAGTCGACAAACCATTCAAGTATCCATTCCAAATCATTCAATCAAACGTTTTATCATACAATCAAGCAGTCATTCAATCGAACAAACAACGATTTTATCATCCAATCAAGTAACCCTTCAACCATTAAATCAATCAGACCCACAGTCGTCCATTCAATCATCTATCAATCTACCATTCAATATTCCATTTAATCATACATATAATCAACCATTCAATGATTCAATCAAACATCGGCATTTAATAAAACATCTAACTAAGCATCTCAAAAGCCAAAAGATCTAACAGTCATGAGGCTATCCCAACATCTATCACGTCTCAGTCTGACAGTTCACACTGATGTCGCCCTCGATGTCGCCCAGAGCCCCAACACATCGCGGCCAAGATCCTACAGACATGCAACACCAGCAGAGACAGAAAAATAGCAGAGTCGCTATGGATAAGGACATACCGACCAGCCCTAAACACCAACATCGCATCTTGGGCAGTTCTGTGATTAGTGTGAACTGTCAGACTGAGACGTGATAGATGTTGGGATAGCCTCATGACTGTTAGATCTTTTGGCTTTTGAGATGCTTAGTTAGATGTTTTATTAAATGCCGATGTTTGATTGAATCATTGAATGGTTGATTATATGTATGATTAAATGGAATATTGAATGGTAGATTGATAGATGATTGAATGGACGACTGTGGGTCTGATTGATTTAATGGTTGAAGGGTTACTTGATTGGATGATAAAATCGTTGTTTGTTCGATTGAATGACTGCTTGATTGTATGATAAAACGTTTGATTGAATGATTTGGAATGGATACTTGAATGGTTTGTCGACTCCATGACTGAATGTAATGGGTGTAACTAGTTGATTGAATAATTGGTTGAATGGCTAGTTTGTTGGCTAGACAGTCGATCTTTTTGAGTAGTTGGTTGTGTACACCTTGCATGTTAGTTGTAATTATATTGTGTGTTTCTAAATTGACTAGCATAGTTATTAGTTATTCGTTAGATCACAAGTGATCTCATACAGTTGTATTTGGTTACGCTACCTTATGTATACCTGTTATTTTAGTCTTGCGTTGATTAAAAGAGGCCATTCTACTTATATGGCACGAGAATGTGACTAATATTCGTTGGTGGGATCAGTGAATTCGGCGCTTTTGTGACGTTCAATTATTTGTACATTTCTGTGGCTTGTATAGTTAACTTTTTGAACTGAAGAAGGAACGTTTCCGAAATATATTCATTGATTTTAGGCTAATTTTTGGATTGTTTAAAGATAGTGAGCATAAGGTTATTCTTCTACGATATTCAATTCTTTTTAGATAAGTTTGCTTGTCAATTGCGGCGCACTAATGTACGGTCTTCTAATAACAATCCTTTTGTCTGTTCACAATCACACAATTGGTAATCAAACCACAAAACGTCTGGACATTGCCACCGATCTGACGGCGCTGTACTCACAGAGCGGATGGCGGCGGCGGCGCGGCCGGTGCCAGAAGCGGACACAGCCGGAAGTGGCAGCCGCCGCCGGAAGTCGAGCCGAGAAGAGTCGCTCCGCCCCCCCGCCGCCGTCCGCGGCCGGCGTCCACACGAGAGAACCGGGCCCTGGCGGCGCAAACACTACACTCGGTGCCGCAGAAATACACGGACAAAGACCACTGGACGGGGAAATAATACGGACACTGGTCCACCGAAGGCAAAGGCCCCGCGGAAGGCATTGTGGTCATGACAATGCTACGGAAATCATTTGTTTGGTGTATTATCAAGATAGCTCAAAACAGGATACCTAACTAAATAATTAGGAACAAACAAGCACTCACTGGGCTTCACTGAAGAGAACCGTCAGACGTCAAATACATGATGCGTATTATTGATGCTTAAATTTAAAGGACAAGTAATTTACTTATGTAAGTATTAACAACCTATAAATGGCACACAGCCCCGGCCGTACCCCGATCATGAACGTTTAAATTACAAAAGTTACACCAAAGTTTCTCCGAAACATAGCGAAGCCAGCGGTACATATGCTGAAACGGGAACAAACACATTACACCTGTTCATTGGTCTGTGACCTGACCGATACCTATTTATGTTTCTTCTCACTCTCCCATATTGCTGCGCCTGCATCACAAGTTGCCAGTAGTTCGCCTGATCTCCTGATGGCCTGGAACTGTTGGGGTTATGGTGGGGTTTCTCTAGCACCTGCGAGTCTCGGAGGACTTCTCACGCCATGGCCTCAGCGGCAGAGAGCGGCCAGCTCAGCCTCACTACCGATTCACGATGAGAGCAGTCCATTTCTGGAACAGGTCATTCCTTGAGCGAGAGCTCCACTTCCTGATTCATTTGTCGCACTTCGAAGTGCATGGTGCGATGCATTATTAGAGATCAATTTGTCTTCTGGAAGGCCGAGCGGTTCTTACACCGCCTGTACAACACAGGCGGTAGCTGCCGTTGAATGATTGAGTATGGGCTCCCACCAGACCACACTGTGGTTCTTGTTCGACCATGGATGGATATTGTATGAACGGCGAGTGACCGATCATTGACCAGTGACCATTGAAAACACCAGCCATGTTCCGAGTGCCTATATAGGTAGGTATATACTCGTGAACTACAAATGCTTCGAAGGATGGCGACAGCACACCAATCAATACCTACAGCATTCTTGCAAGCTCACCTAATAAGTGTAAGGTTGGTTACTAGCGACGTGCCAAATAAGACATTATTATGTTAACAAGCAATAAATATCAATACCTACCAGTCTGCATACTATTCCCGGGATACATCGGGTCCATTGCCCTACTGTTTAGAGTGGTACAACCAACTGACTCGATTGACTATTCCTGATGCGCAAAGCCCTTGCTTACCCAGCGGACTACGGGTATGCATCGCTCGCGCCCAGTGCTCCCATCGGGAGTTGCACCGCGATCCAGGATGGATTGTTGTGCGCCAAGTTTGCCTCCGCAATCTCGCGGAACAATGTAGGTCTGATAGCAGGTCCCGGGCACCGAGCTGTTGTGTGATTACTGCTCGCTGAGGCTGAGTAACGGATTGGTGCGTCGCGATACAGAGAACGAATCGGCTGGTGGGTCTTGTCAGGTCACTGTATCCGGGTAGTGACTGAGACTAGGTCACCGGGACCACACAGTGACTCAGGTCATGTCACCGGGTATAGATAGTGACCGGGTCAGGTCACCGGGTCCGGGCAGTGACCGAGGTCAGGTCACCGGTACAGACAGTAGCCAGAATACAGGTTAAATACCTAAAGAGCCAATCCTTAGGTATACATCCGAGGTAATGTGACCAGCAGGCGGCAGACGAGATATATTCATGACGTCCTTTTTTACTGACAGATCTAGGGGCGCTTTCGGGGAACATGCCCCTCCGGCCCTCCCGGCGTCCGAAAAATATGAAGTTTTAGCTCAGTAAAAGCATTTTACACACATAAAAATATCAATTTATAATATAGACATACCATCTCGGTACCGGGATGTAAGAGCCGACCTGCCCTCCGTGAGTTGAGAACGGTGAGTAGGATCACCTTCCACCCAAAGCACCGTCCCTCAGACCAATCAGTCAGACTTCGAGACTGTCGCAAAATCTCGCACTCATCAGCGCATAACCTTATCAAAAGCTCTCTCACACTAATCAACAGCTAATCTCAGCAGCTTCCCTGATGTAATTTACGCGCACA
Source organism: Amphibalanus amphitrite (assembly GCF_019059575.1). Lineage (NCBI taxonomy): Eukaryota > Metazoa > Arthropoda > Thecostraca > Balanomorpha > Balanidae > Amphibalanus > Amphibalanus amphitrite. Next base: position 324,795 of record NW_024881907.1, on the reverse strand, counting down.
ACTTTTGAACTAATTTGTGAATCAATAATACATGCAAAAATCATGTTCCATCATTCATTGCAGCTGTAGAAGCCAATAAAAACAACAGTCACGACACCGCATTAGCGCCCGTTATTTTTTTACACTCGTACGCATGCCTACATAATTAGCATTTAAGAAGTTAGGCACGCATCATATACGGGCCAGCATTGATTGAAAATTATACTTTCGGCAATTCGCATTGTTAAACTTAAAGTAGGCAATCAAGAGGAAAATTTCAACCGATAGGCGCTACCTCCATTTCCGAAATAATTGATTTCCACGTCTTTTTTCGGCTGGAGCCCGCAGCCTCGCCCAATATCGGCGCCCTCAGTGAAACCCATCCTATTTGGCCAATCCGAGCCCGGTCTAATTCCCCTTTGGTCTGGCTGCGTGGTCGGCGTTTCTCGGCTGCGGGTCGTTTCAGATGGTCTGATATCCGACCGCGTCGCCGGGCGTGCAGCGGCGGCTCTCCTGCCGCTCCGGCCGCCTTAGGATTCCGCCGACAGGGCGTCGACTCGACACGGCAGCGAGCTGAGAGCAGCCGCCATCGGGCGCCGACGGCGGGACCGACCCACCGGTACCGACTCACGGCGCACTGGCGGCCCCCCGGGACGGCCGAGCGCAGTGCGCTGGGTGTACCGGGGACAGAGACGCGATAATGTGTGGGATTTTTTACTACAGGAACCGACCGGAAGGGATAGACAAAGATTGCCTTTGCCGTGCATCATCGAAACAAAGCCTCAACTGGTCTAGCTGAGACTGAGGTCCGGAAAATTGCTATACGACAAAAAAGGCTCGCCTGAACACCTCCTGTCCAACTACATATGGGTCCGGTGCCTTAGTGCGTGGAGCCCTGCGCCAAGTTGGCCGAGTTTCTGCGGGTCGGCGGCACAGCGACGTTCGTCGAGCTCGCCGCTCGCTAAGGCAGTCTCGAGTTTCGCCGAAACTGTCGCACTCTATGGCGCGAAACTGCGTGAGATTGGTGTGCCCCGGAGGGCGGTCGGCCGGTCGGTGCGCCGCCGGTCGCCGGGTTATGGCAGCGGGCGGTAGGGCCGGCGCCGCGGGCGGTAGGGCCGATTGGTCCCCGCACCTGTGCAGAGCCCCGTGGGGACGAATCATATGAACGTCTCAATGCCGGGCCCGCCGGCCGGCCGGGACTAACGCGAACACCTCCAAAGACGCCTCGAGGCCGGGCTGAATCGAGTCTAATCCGAGCATAAAGTCGAGACATCCATAAAAGCTGATGCCTAATAATGTCGAAAGCTCTGTCAGCTTTGCCAGCCTGATGAGGATTACCATAGGATTTGCAAACTATGATGAAATTTTAAGTGCCTTTCGTAGCGCGTGCATTTTACGCCTCGTTAGTTAGTTTGACATTCATCATTTTCTCCTAGATTGCCAATATAGATTCGAACAGAACGTTCGTTTTCTGAAATTAGCTGACGCAATTTAAAATCACAGCCAGCAATCGCTGCCAAAAACATTTTCATATTTAAGGAATGCTACGAAGCCTTACAAATATGAAGGTAGTGCAGAAGGCATGTTTGGAATAAAAAATACAGATCAATTAAAAATCGCTTGGTATCCATCACTTCGCCAAAAGCATCTTCCTATATTAGGTAATAGGTATGCATAATTATCGAGCTTATCCCTGACCAGTAACCACCGTCCATCGATTTCCACCTTACTGAGCTGAGCCTTCTGGTATTCTGAGACAGCCATCACCCTTTCATGGACAACAAAGAGCGACGGCGTGCAGTAGCGGCGGAACACCTTATGAGGGGGCACTGCCGACTTTTGGTCCCATTCTTTCCATGCAACGCCCATAGGGCTAATGTTAAAATGCCAAAATCAAAGGGGGGCACGGTGCCCCGGTGCCCTCCCCGTTCCGCTGCCTATGACGGCATGCCTCCCCGACTCCCCGCCCATTACTTTAGGGACCACAGACATCGGAGCTTCAAGCTCCCTCGCTCACACCCCGCTCAGCGTCCAAAGACCCTGAGCACAGCTCACCATTCCGGCGAGCTGCCAGCGCCGTCCCATGTTCGGGGACCCTGGACAGGGGATCACACAGTTCGACGAGCCGCCGCCCGCGGCGCGGCGGTCCGATACCGTCCCTTTCCGCCGCCAGCCGGAGTGGTTATTTAGTTAGTCGGCTCTCAGCGGCCGCGCGAGACGGCTGTTTGTAAAAGCATGCAGTTTTTACGGGACAGACCGGACCGGAGGGCTGGCAACTGAACGCCGTCACCGCCGCTCTGACAGAGTCCACCTCAGCCCGGCAAACACGGTCACAAACACATCCACAAACAGGCACACGCAGAAATGAGCACACAAACGTCCAGAGAAAGAGATCACTGCCACCACCCCTTCACGTAGAACACTCCTAAACTGGCGATTGGCAATCGATGCACTGGACATTGTACAAACGTCTTGCTCTTTTGTTTGGTCCTTGGAAGTCAAATCAGAAAGGAAGTGGTGCGCCACATCTCTTATCAGAAAGTACGGGAAATATGGTTACAAATGTCGTTTATCCTGTCAGGAAACGTGTAATGAACACTGCTTGCCACAAGACATGGGATACGTGAAACCAGTTACCACCCCGATACTTCACAGAGCGAGCCTAAATTTATGGAAAGGCTCTGAGAGCGCACCGCGGCCAGCTTAGCGACGGGGAAGAGCTGCCTATGTTTTAACGACGCTCTTTGCCACAGTGAAAGGTGCAATCTTGCCTCTGAACGTATCTCGGCGAAGTTGGGCATTACATTATATAACCGGCACCGGTGCTTAGGTGATGGTGTACTTGGACCAGTAATCTTTGTCGAGAGGGTCACAGAGCGCCGTGGATTCCCCGTTCGCTTTGAGAGCGGAATATTGGAGTGCTCCGGCGGTATTGACCCAACAGGGAAGTATGGATCGCTCACGTAGATTAGGTATCTACAAAGAGATGGTTTTCGGTTTAGCATACCCCATTCAGTTGCCTGCAAAGACCCCAATACGGTATGTGCCGACCAGCATGAAAAAATTGGTAGGTACTTGACCATGCACTTCATGTAACTGAGACTAAAACTTATTCCTTGCATTCTTGCTTTCCTCGGTTTACACTACTGTAATAACCGTTTCTACACTATTAGTAAAAAGAACAGGACCTACTCGCCTCTTTCCCCATAGGCAAGAGAAGAGCAGTGTATACCCCGCCCATCCAGCCTCCATGGGTATTTTTGCAATCATATCTGGGCATTTTAAATACGATTGCAGGCTGATATAAACTGTAGTATGGCGGGGCGTGGTTGTTTGTCAGACACTGTCGGCGAGTACCGGGAACACCCACTGCCCTCGGTACCGGCGGCAGCGACCGGCCTCCCTCCGGGCTCTCCTCTCGGGCGCTTATCCGGAATTATGAGTCGGTGCCGCCCCCCCGTCCCCTGCGACCACGCAGAACGGGCGAGGTTCGTTACACGCTTCGGTGACGGTGTCGGCGTCGCTGTCGCTCGGAGCCCGGTCGATCTATCGCTGACAGCCGCGGCGCGCCGCTGACACGGCTGACACGGCTGACACGGACACGGACACGGCTGACATACGACGGACAGACACGCCGCTGACATACGACGGACAGACAAGTCCGACTGACACGGCGACACTGACACTGACACAGCTGAGACGAGACTGACACTGAAACGCTCTAACACGGCTGACACCGACAATATATAAAGTAGCGAGTCCGTTCGTGTGTCACTGATCACAAAAGACGCAACTGACACGAGATATCAATAGTGGACACAGATGACTTGCGACTGATGCGACAGATCTGCTAGTAACTTCGGCCTAGTCAGTTACGATATTCCGGCTAAACACGGAATATGTGAGCTTACTGCCACAGATGTGATATAAATGCATTTCAGAAATGTTCTTAGACAACGTCAATGCTGGACGATGTGATAGAAACACTACAGTTTAGTTTCGATGTTTGACCTTCAACAAATTAAGCAGAAATTAACCAAATAAAACGTTCCATCTGCCGTCGCTGGCAGTTGACAAAGACGATTGACCGGTGCTGTTTCAGAGATTGCCTCCGCCGATCGGCTAGCAAAGCTGATACAGCTCGGTTGACCGGTCAAAGCTGAGTTCCGTCAAAGTCAGTGATGAGACGGGCCGGTCTCCGGCTCCGCCAAGCGGCGGGCGAGCTGCACTGATAGCCACCGGGATCAAAGTGAGTGCGCCGCCGGCCGTGCGATCTCAGCCGTGTGGCGAGGTAGAGAGTGACGTCGTCCCTCTCAGTCCCCTCTGTCTGAGAGCTCTGAGAGCTCCTCTGAGCTCGGTCAGTAACTGTACTCACCCTCACAGAAAGGCGCAGAAGAGGAGAATGCGCCCCCTCTCCAAAAGCTTCTCTTAGCTCGGCCAGTGACTGTACTCATCTGTGCAGTAAGGCGCGGTGGAGGTGTATGTCCCCTCTCTTAGAGCTGTCCTCTGAGCTCTGTGACCGTACTCACCCTCACAGGCGGGCGCGGTGCCGTTCCACTGTCGGCCGTTGCAGTGCAGGGAGGCGTCCCCGGTCAGCCGGTACCCCGGCTCACACTGGAACGTGGTGACGTCACCCTGGACAGACTGGCGAGCCGAGCCGCCGGCCGGCGACGCCAGCGCCGCACAGCCCCGTCCTGCAGCGGAGACCGAACAGACATGATGGTGGGAGCAATGGAAGGCTCTATCATCTCAGAGAATCGGACAGGCCCCCACCCACAGCCACAGAGTCAGACTCACATTGTCAGACTCCCAGGATCTACAGAGTTAGATCTAGACGTATGTCTCGTAATGATAACGTAATGATAGCAGGCTAGACGTAATGATAGCAGGCTGAGTGCACTGGACAGCGCACATCCCGCTCGATAGCAGTATGTTATCCTATTCGTAAGCACGTACATACATACACTTGGTACAGCCCAGACATACAAGTGAAGTGACACCTTAGAAAGTCGACTCACGTGCGCAGAAGGGGTGCTCGAGGACCCAGCGGCCGCGCAGGCAGATGTTGTACATGTTGCCGAGCCGGCGGTAGCCCCTGCGGCACCTGTACTTGAACATGTGTCCCGTTGCCGACTTGCGCGGCGTCCTCACCGTCACCACTCTGCCGTTGGTGATGTTCGGCCGCTCGCACGAGTGCTTCCAGACGGCGGCACCTGCAGGAAAAGAGAACACGGTGAGTGGGGTACCGTAGGGGTCACAGTAAGTCAATAAAAAGCAATTTACACGCATTACTTTTCAAAAGCTTTGTACTGATGACGAGAGGCTGTGAAAAAGTGTTTTAATACAGCAAACATGGCACAAAGAGTGACAAAATGAGCACAGTGAGATAGATATGTCGACGCTAAGAGGGTACTCACTGGTGACGACGTCCCCGACCAGGAGCAGGGTTAGCAGCACGGCGGGTCCAACGCTGCAGCACTGCATCGCTCGTAGACCCCGTGTCACACGCCTGACTTCCACTGAGGCTCCGACAGCCGGCACGACCTCCACCACCGGCCGGTGCTCCACTCGGTCTCAGCCCACTGCGTAGCTCCACTCTGAGTCGTCCCCACACGGATTGACGCTGATTCACACGCACAGTCACCGCCGACTCCGTCCGACCCCCGGACAGTCGCCCGGGCGCCGCGCGGTCCCGGCTCCCTTTCCGGTCCGAGCAGCGCCGCGTTAGCCGCCGCAGGCCGATACCGGCGCGCTGCAGTCACACAGCTGCCGATACAGAGCTCGCCACGCGCCGGACGGAACCGCGACAGGAAGCGTGCGTAACACTGCGACACACGCGGCCGGCCGGGCTGAGCACGGGACGGGCCGGCGTCACAGACCCCGGGGCTGCACACAGAAACACTGTCCGACTGAGGAACCCGGCGCTGCACACAGAGACACTGTCCGACTGAGGAACCCGGCGCTGCACACAGAGACACTGTCCGACTGAGGAACCCGGGGGTGCACACAGAGACACTGTCCAACTGAGACAGAGACCGCCGAGCGGGTCCGCCGGCCGGCCGGGGCGGAAACTGAGCGGCGGCGAGATACGATCAGCGGCGCTGGGCCTGCAGCTGGGCCAGGCGGCACTGTCCCGGGAGAGGAATTTTCCTCGTCTCGATATGCTACAAACAAACTCGCTCGTGAAGGTCACGCTGAGCTTTTTTTCCCATTCTGCCTGGTCATGACAATATTCCCCAGAAGCGCGTCTTTTATTTCTAAGATAGGTGCGTCAAACCAATGCCCATTTGCTGAGGACTTTTATCCGATAAAGTTTTAGTCATCTGGTCCAGTCTTACCGAAAAAGGAAGATCCGATAAAGTCGTCTCAGCGGTCTCGGCTTCCGCTTCTGGTACTGAATACCAGAGGCAGATAGTCGCGTACGAGTCATTATCGGTTCCGGTGACACCGAGCTATCCAAGGTCAGACAAATGCGTCACTCAGATAGGTACAAATTTGTCCACTCGTTAAAGGCATCCCATATTGTATTCACTCAATGACAATTGGAAACAGGAAAGGAAATCCGAGATTTCTACAAAGACGTTATCTAAGCATCTTTGAAGCTCAATGTTCAAATAACCTTAACCACGGAATATAAAAAGAGTAGGATTAAGCCCCATTGTCCTCACTTGTGCCATGAATGTGCCACCACCATACAACGCTCGAGGTCCTGGGAATTCTACACCGAGTAATAGTAAACATATATTTCCACCAATGCACCAGACACCAGTAATACTGAAAGAAGCTTCAGTAGCCCATTAAAGTCACCTCAAAAATAGTATATGGCAGTAGAGGGTGTTGAGGCTGAACACACACAACATATCGGACCCGAGTAACCACGCATGGCTAGGTTACACAAGCTCGCAAAGAAACAGGGCAGGCATCAGCCCAATTCAGAGTGAGAAGCGTCACACAGCACATGCACACATCGCAAAGCAATAAACAGATACAATAAGTACATGGATCATAGCAGACCCAGGTGGCCAACAACGCTAAGCGCGCGTGCCGGCCTCGACCGGAGGTGCATCGGGTAGCATCCGGCATTCATTTCGCCGGGCAGGCGGCAGCCGGCGAGGCCGTGGCGACTATTTGTGGACAATCGAGACTCGTCCTCCGCGACAGTGGGGCTTCTTCGCGGACCGTCGAAACTTGTCCTCCGCGACGGTGGCGCCTCACGGCGGAAAGTCGAGCCCTGGACAGTGGTGGCGCTCTACTGCGGACAGTCGAGACATCCCCTCCACTGCGGACAGTCGAGCCCCGGACAGTGGCGGCGCCCTACTGCGGACAGTGGAGCCCCTGAACAGTGGCGGTCTACTGCGGACAGTCGAGACTCTCGTCCTCCTCAGAGGTGGCGCCCGGTGCGGTGCGAGACATGATGGGGTCTGCCGGAACACAGGGGGATGCTCAGAACCAGGTGGTGGCGGTAGCCGTCATCAACTTATAATAAACATACACATTTTAAAGTGTCTTGACTTCACAGCAAACAAGGTATAAGAATATTCACTGAAATAGCATCGATCATAGGAAAAGTTTTAAAAGGCCACGAAAAGTTGCATCCGTGCTTAGCTACTTCCGCAAAAGTTTTTCATATAACAACTCATCAGAAACATGGCGAGCTATATGTAGCTATATGTAAATAAAAAGTATCCGGTGTTTCGAATATTCATCCTTAACATAATCATCAAAAACTTGTTTTTTCAACATCCTAGCCTGTAAGCATTCTTATAAAATTTACCCCACGCTAATGTATTGGCACCGTATCAACTGGGAAAAAGGAGGCCCTAATCCACTCATCTGCCCCGATCACACGGTTCCAGTTACTGGACGAGCCAGGACGCACTAACATCGCTCGGGCAGCGCGCGGTATCTCAGCTGACGAAAAAAACCTGATTCTGCGAGCATCCAGTGATAACTGACCTTCGGAGTGCATTATTAGCCTACAGCGGTTCATGAAAAAAGGTTTCATATAAAACAAAACGATGAACATCCGATTCGCCATGACAACACTGTCAACAAACCTCCCGTTCGGGCTATATCCACTGAGCCTCTGCATCTCTTACCTATAGTGATTAGTGTCGAGCCAGGGATCGAGACGATCGGTTTTAATGACGGGTAGTGGCATCAGTAAGGGAGTTTCAGTTAGGGGAGGGAGGGAGGTAGCTGAGGGCGATATATACTAAGGGAAGGACCTCAGCCAGCGGGGCAGCCCGCGGTCAGCCGCAGCTGCGGCTGTGACCGTGACTGGGAAGTAACCCGGACCTGGGAACCGTCGGCCTCCTACCTCCCCGTATGACGGACGTGTGACTGGGCTGCGAGAGCCGCGCCTCCCGCAGCGGGTCGTCCGTGTACTCGTGGTCCGGCAGCGAGGGCGCCGACGCCAGCGCCACCCCGGACTCTGGCGGAGGGGGAGAGAACCATCGGTCACCGGGCGGCCGTCGAAATCGGCGGCGGCGGCGGCGGCGGCGGAGTCGCTGAGAGGAGCAATGTGACTTAATGGGCAAGATAATTTTTAAAATACCAGATAAATTAGTGGATCAACCTGCATCCGGCTAACTCAACCACATAACAAGCGATTTATACTGCCGTCAGAACTGACCTTGAAAATGACATTCACCTTAATGGTTATAACAAAAAGGCTCGGTGAACGAATCGCCAATAATACCCCGAAACAAGAACCACGGACAGAGCTGCGACCTTAATCCTCGTCAAATGCCAATGAAGTCTTTCGGCGGCCTTCCCCGATCTCCAGACTAAAGCTACATCACAGGGCAGCTCTGACAGTCTGGGAGAAATCCCCAGTGCGCCTGGCCCCACAGCTCTGACCACTTCAGGGACCACTGCTAGCAGGCCTTCTAATCAGGGATGCGGAGCCGTGGAAATTTCAGACGGCTCCGGCTCCGGCTCCGGCTCCGGAGAAAAAAATCGGCTCCAGCTCCGGCTCCGGCTCCGGGTGAAATGTTATGGCGGCTCCGGCTCCGGCTCCGGCTCCGAGTAAAATGGTCCGGCTCCGGCGGCTCCGGCTCCGGCGGCTCCGGCTCCGACTCAGTACATCCCCTATGCAATCAATTAAATACGGGTGGAAGAAAAATTGGATTGGTTATACGCGTTACTCTTTGCCATGACCGGCTCACCGCGTCCCCGCGCAAACGCACCTCGGAGAGAACCGGCAGAACAAAGGGCTAGGAAGCGATGGCATTGGAAACGCAGTCGCCGCGAATCGGAGTTCAGTGAACCATCGTAAGCTGACACCCGTCTCGGCTGCATTGGGGGGTGAGGGGTGGGGGGTGTGTGGGATGAGACGGTGCTGGGAGTCGCAGTCCACTGCACTGGTTTGAAAACAATGGCCGTCACCTGATGACTGGTCCTCATGTTCTGGGGATGCAGTAGACGTGGGGGGGGGGGGGGAAGAGCAAACAGGAAGTTGTTTGCGTACTGTGGAATACTGGGGATATTCGGATTTTTTCATTCACTTGATGGCCCATGACGTAAGTACCATATATTTTACTGCCTTGTACTGTCAAACCGAACTAGGTCAATTATTTTTTTCCTCTTCAAAAAATAAAAAGGAGCCGGAGTCGCCCCCTTTTTTGGCGGCTCCGGCTCCGGCTCCGACTCCGGGCTATATTGTTTCACGGCTCCGGCTCCGGCTCCGGCTCCGGGCAAAATATGCCGGCTCCGGCGGCTCCGGCTCCGACTCCGGCTCCGGCTCCGCATCCCTGCTTCTAATCCTCCACGCCCGAGCCAGACTACCCAGAAATTCTATCAGCACTGTTAGTCGGGGTCGCCACGTTAGACACCCTCCCTCAATTCCCTCCCAGTCCGTGTCAGACAGAACCCTCAGTTTGGAGTGTCTGAGACAGAGGGGCCGCGGCGGACCCCTGCACGCCCGGCCCGGTCCGTACCTGTGGCGTGGTGCAGCAGCGCTGTCGGTGTGGGCTCCACCACCACCTGGTCCCCGTGCACCAGCAGGTGGGAGACGCCCGGCAGAGTGGCGTACAGCTGGCCGCCGATCATCACGGCCGCGCCGCCGGCGTAGGCGCCCACCTCGGCCAGCGGGTCGACCACGTACTGGGCGGCCGGGTCGTCCGGCACCACAGACACTGAGCCGCCCGGGATCACTGTGGATAAACAGAGAGGGACGGGAAGTCAGGTGGGGACTGGGGACGGACTAGGGACGGCGTGAGTACGACTGGGTCCTGGAGAAAGTGCCTCCAAGAAACATTAGACATTGACAAGCGCAAAGAGAAAATGACAGATGAACATTGAAAGTTAGAGCTCATATCGCAGTCTTCCTTCACAGCAGCTGAGCCTACCTCTGCCCTCCTGGTCGACAAAGACGCGGGCTCCCGGCGCGATGAGCGGCTGGGGCGGCGCCGCCGGCGGCTGAGGAGGCGCCGGCGCGGGCGGGGGCGGGGGCGGCGGCGGCGGCGGCGGCGAGGGGTTGTCCTCGGCGCCGGTCTGCTCGTCCGAGTCCCGCTGAGGGTCGAGCCGCTCGAGCGCCCTCCGAGCGCGCAGGCCGCTCAGCACCTCTGTCGGACAGATACCACCAGTGGTTGCAGTTAGCGTGGGACTGGGGGACATAGCGAGACACACGGATCACATTGTTTGCATCGTAGAAAGCAACGGAAATGAGAAGATGCAAATCATTTAAAAGGTGACTGTCGCTAGTTGTTAAAAGAAAATCCGCTCAAGTAATGCCAATTGCGATTACTATAATTTCACCTAGGAATGATCCATTCTACGCCGCACTTTGGAAACGACTACGCATGAATCGCATTATCATTCGGCAAATACGCATGCAACAGCATCTCGGTAGACATAACGAACGATAAACGGCTTGCGCTATCAGATAAAACCACATTACGGCAGTTCCCTGGAGCTCTGCGCGAGCAGATATCTAATTGACGAGCGGCATGATCTGAGATACTGGCTACCGAAGATTTGGGCTCCGTGTGTGTACTAACGTTATTACGAGCGAGCGAGCGCAGCGAGCGAAGTGAGTCTTTTCAATATAACGGAAAAATATCAGTATGAGCGGCCCGGCCCAGCCCGGCCCGGCCTGTAACGCTTTTGAGAGGCTTATATCTCAGCAACCGCTGGACCGATTGGCCTGCGGTCTTTTTTGCTGGGTAGCCCCATCCCTTCTACCCCGTAATTGACTACTTTTGATACATCTCAGTGACCGTCGTGGCACGTGCCACGTGAAAAGTCAAGGGTGATCAAGCTGTTTTGCAAAAGTAGTGATTTTGAGAGGCTCATATCTCAGCAGCCGCTTGGGCGATTGACTTGCGGTAATTTTTGTAGGGTAGCAGCATCCCTTCTTCCAAAAATAGGATACTCTCGGTGCATGTAGGTCATCCCCAGTGCACGTGCAAAATACAACAATAAGAGGTGTCAAATTTGTTCCCATTTTAATAACTCTGTAATTACTGGGGCGATTTCGCTGAAACTTGGCATACAGGTAGGCACCCATCAGGCAATGCATTCCCAAGTGTTGCGGTTAAGGTGCTACTGCGCGTGCGCACGTGCAGGGGGCGCTTCCAGATCTCAAGAACGGCTGGGCCGATCGCGCTCAAATTTGGTACACGGTTGGGGACCAGTTAGTAGGGTGCCGTGCAAGAGTCATTTTGGACCCCGTTTGCACGTGCGCACGTGCAGAATGCCGCTTCCAGATCTCAGGAACGGCTGGGCCGATTGCGTTCAAATTTGGTACACCGCTAGCGACCGGTTAGAAGGGTGCTTTGCGCAAGCCCGTTGGAAGTACCCTCCCGCCCTTCCGCACGTGCAGCCTGCAGGGCTCACTATCTCGCTCGCTCGTTCTTCGCCCAAAAGGCGTTTTACTGGTATATTACGTCTATGTGCGCAATGAAAACATAGCCTCGGAGAAGGCTGGATACAAGGAATTGTGAGCCCCTGATATTAGTACAGAAGCTCCATATGTCGAGCTGGAACGTTCTGAAAACTGAGCCCGTGTGTCGCCGACAGTACATCCTCGCTCCTTCGGTGACCGGTGAGGAGTGGACAACAGACGAACCTCTGTGGCGCACCAACGGCGGGGCGTGATACTCCCTCTACCCTCCCAAAGAACCCCAGAGGATGCGGCGTGATACTCCCTCTACCCTCCCAAAGAACCCCAGAGGATGCGGCGTGATACTCCCTCTACCCTCCCAAAGAACCCCAGAGGATGCGGCGTGATACTCCCTCTACCCTCCCAAAGAACCCCAGAGGATGCCGCACTGTCGATCTTACCGAGAGGATGCGCATTGTATGTGTAACTCCGTCAGTGCACTCTGTGTATCAGACTCCCCGGTGGGACGCCGTGGGTTCCCCCGGGCGGCTCACCTCTGAAGCCGAGCCTCTGGTGGTTTTTGAACTGCTGTTTGAGCGTCCACCAGCGGCCGCGCAGCCACTGCGGCGAGCGGACAGAGTTGCGCGGCCAGTCGTCGGCCACGGCTGTCCAGTCGACGTCGCCCTCCTCACTGAGCTGCAGCTCGTACAGTCTGCGAGGGCGCACAGTGGTGTAAACGCACTGAGATGCGGCCATAACAGCCCGGGAGGGCGTACGGTGGCACAGAGGCGCACTACTGTCGAAGTCACTTCACTACCGAGTTACGTTAAACGAAAAAAAAACTCCTACGATCAAACTTTCTTACGGTAGAACGTAGAAAAAGAAACATATTGGTCATTACTCAGAAGCCCACATTGAAAAAAAAAACACGAAACAGTAAACTTCTTGAAAGTCCTAACCAGAGCGTACGCATTCCATATTTAGTGAAAGTCACGTCACTACGTGTACCCCGCAATATTGTTGATAAAATGTGTCAGAGATATGCACGGAACGCAATAACGCAGCGGCTGGGCGACGGCCGGACCCCGCGGCGGCGGTGCTCACACGTCTATGAGTCGGTAGTCGTCATCACGGGTCCACTCGTCCCCGCCCATGGTCTTCCAGTTGAGGTTGTTCAGCCACTTGCTTCGACACTGTTTCTCGGTCCGTGTGATCACCTGGCGGGACACGTGCGGAGCTCAGAACACGCCCCGTGGGCGGTCGATCCCACAGTCCCGGACGGCGAATGGACGCCCCGCGGCGCGGTGGGTTAGTTTGAGCTGCTGATGAGGTGCGGTGCTGTTGCTTTATTGTATTAAGTTACTAAGAAGGCTGGTGCACATCGCTGCACGTTGGGACGGTGGACGGTGAGATGGTGGGTGCAAAAAGAGAATGGTGCACATAACTGTACCGGGTAGCAATGTGATTCGCCTGTGCTACTGGTAGTGCAGTGTCGGTCTGGTGGTGAGAGGACTGGCGAGCACAGGGTACGCTGCCAGTAGTCTACCCGGAACCCAACTCAGTTATTTTTACGGAGCGAGCTGAGCGAGCGAAGCCTTACGTAGAATAGCAGAAATTTCTGAGTATGAACGGCCGGTCTGCCGTGGTAACGCTTTTGCGAAGTTTATGTCTCAGCAAACACTTGACTGATTTACTTGCGGTGATTTTCGAAGGGTAGCTTCATTCCTTCTACTAAGTATTGGACTATTTTCCATACATGAGGGTGACCTCTTATGGATGTGCCACGGGCAAACCGAGGAGGCGTTAGTTTTGTAACAATTGCAATATCTCGGTAGGTAATTACTGGGCCGGTTGTGCTGAAACTTGCATGTAGGTAGGCACCCATTAGGCAATGCATTTCCCTGTGCCACACTTGGGGTGCTGCTGCAAGTGCGCACGTGCAGGGGCCGCTTTCAGATCTCGAGAACAACTGGGCCGATTGCGTTCAAATTTGGCGCATCGCTAGAGAGAGAGACTGGTTGGAAGGGTCCCGTGCACATGTCAGTTGGAAATACCCCCTCGCAACTCCGCGCGTGCAAGGCTCATCCTTACGCTCGCTCGTTCGTCGCTCCAAAAGACGTTTTAATGGTTACGGAGCGAGCGGAGCGAGCGATTTCTTAGGTACGTAGAATAGCAGAAATTTCTGAATATGAGCGGCCGGCCGGCCGGCCGTGGTCACGCTTTTGCGAAGCTTATACCTATCTCCGCAACCACGCACTGGCCCAATCTACTTGCGATAATTTTAATAGGGTAGCTACACTCCTTATATTAAGTATTGAACTACACCTTTTTGCACCTCAAATAGGCATCTTTTCAATCCAGTTCGACGAACTGCATTCGATTTTAGCGATCTCACATTTGTTTCGAAGAGAGGGGCATTTTGTTTTGTCATATGGGCTCTACTTTGACATCGGGCACACCCATCGATATCAGGCATCATTCCGGCAAGGGGCATTCAATTTCGATAAGGCCTTACGTATTTGGACGTTAGATATGGACTTGAACACGAGACATTCAATCTCGTCACATTACAATTAAAGTCGACATCACTGATTCGATGTAGGCATTGCTTATCTAAAATTCGGTGATTAAGCAGTTTTCGAAAGAAAAAGAAAAAAGAACTGCCGGATGCGATCAACCCAGTCACTCCCAATCAACCTTGTGTAAATAAAATTTAACTCCAGCACGGGTGGTTAATCCATCCGTGCTCCACCTGCATCCTTATCCATCTGGATCCTTATCATGCTTCGTTGTTCGGTGCTGATGGTCCACGTCATCCATTGCACGCATGCAGAGCCGCTCCGACAAAAGCGCCCGTCCCGGGCTACCCCTTGAGCTGCTGCAGGTACGCGGTGGCGTGCTCAATTGCAGCGGGCCTGTTGATTGTCGAACGGGTCCTTGAAGGCTGCTATGATTTTACACCGGCCCTCGGCGCACACCGACCTGTTCT